>NC_033626.1:12495323-12610884 GCF_001540865.1 Ananas comosus | reverse complement strand
AAGAAATATGATATATTTTGTTCTAATTATAGAAACTAAATTTTAAAATTACAGTATAATAATGTAAAACATTCTAAAAATAAAAATCGGCAACTAAAACTCGAGGAAGCAAGTGATCCGTTTACTATAGCATTTTAGTATTTTAAATAAAAGATCCATGAAGTTTATGAGATCTAGTTTAAATTGTCTCGGCTAGCTGCTAAGCTTTCAGCGTTGTAGCTTTTGCTCGACCTTCGTGCCTTCCGAGGCACGAAGGCTATCGTATCTTCGGAGTGAGATATATATATATATATATATATATCTTTTTCTATCAAATTTCAGATTTGGATATTTCTACACCGTTAAACTTGCAAACGGCTCACTACGGTCATTGAAATTTGTTGATTTTGAGCTCATTCGATCACTAGGCAAATGATATCGAAAAATAATAAAATTTATTTTCTAGGTACTCCAAATACTCTAGATCAAGTTTAAGGGAGCCGATCGACGATTTGAAAGTCGCAACATCGAAAACGAGCTGGAAGTACGGAAGGCTCCGTGCTTCCGATAGCATAGTAGCCTCACTCTCTCTATATATATATATATATATATATATATTCTCGAGCTTTTCGAGCCTAATTCAAACGAGCCGAGTAATACTCAAGTTCGGCTTGAAATAAATTTCAAGCCTTTTTTTTTATTCAGGCTCAGCTCATTTAATTTCGAGTCAAGCTCGACCGAGCCAAATATCGAGTCGAACGCGAGTCGAACACGAGTCGAACACGAGCTGGCTCGCTTATTTGCCAGCCCTACCTATATATTATAGATGCACAGATGTATAAAATTATTTTTTAATAAAATTATAATAGTAGTTGTATACTTGTGTTTCCTACTCTTATTGCTCCGCGATCTTACACTGTACGAGAAATATCTAGAACAGTAGAGACCAGCAATTGCAGATCAGAACACAGGTGGGATTCATCATGAGTTCACCTCTGGGTGGAACCATCTACATAGCTGGAAGTGGCAAAAAGAGAAAAAGAGAAGAAGAAAAAGTGATGTCTAGTGGTGCCATGAAGAAGAAACAGTATGGGCTCAGAAATTCCAATAATGGTCATTATCAAATAGCAAGTTGTCTTAAACTAGAAAAGTAATTATATATATATATATATGGCCAATTTATATAAAAAATTTATTAGTTTTGAGATTTTGCAAAATTATATCGTCTTTTTAAATTTTGCAGATTCAGTCAAAATTTTTCATCATCTGATGAAAATGCCCACCATCCTCGTTCGCGTCGCCTGTATCCACTCAGATACGTCTATTATACTATACGGCAACTGGGCGGACATTAAATGTGGTCCATGCCAAATTACGCAAACCTTTTAATTAGTCTTCAAAATTCGAACCAAATCGCTCCCGCTATTCGTCAGCCCCAATATTTGCTATTCGATTTTTCAAAAATAAATTTTTGAAGCTATATTAGAAAGAAAACGCGGTAGCAATAAGAATAATGGTGCAACAATACGTCAAACAGTGCAATACGCACCTCATACCAGTGCAATCCTTCCGCTCACAGTGCAACGCGGTGTCAACTAGTGCAATATGCCACTCCCCCATCAGTCAATCTTCTTCCGCTTTGTCGACCGCCCTCTCTCCGGCCCATAAGATGATAAGGGGTTTAAAAATAGAATAAGCAGCACGGGACATCAGAGAGTGGGTGGATGGTGGAATAGTATAATCTAAGAGGTGGAATTGGTCAAAGCGATAGGGATAGATCTAATGATGGAAAACTTATATGCACCACGTACTTGGTGATTTTAAAGCATGATAGCCAGACTATATATATATATATATATATATAGTTAGGTTGAAATGCTTCTAATAGCACCAAATCATTAATGCTATTACGTTTTCGGCCCTTAAATGAAACAATGTGCAATTAAGATGATAGTGGTTCCTTAAGGTTAAGCGGATGATTGGTTGAATAGTTTGATCTAATGGATAAAAATGATCAAAATGATAGATCTAATGGCAGAAAACTTGGTAACATCAAGCGCTTGGTGCTACTGATAGTGTAATAGCCCGACTATATATATAGCAGGGCTATTGTACAATTAGAAACACGGTAGCCTTTGTACTCGTAAGTTCGTAACCATCCATCAATTTTGATTGGCGGTTAGGATTAATATATCATTTCTCTTATTTCTCTCTCAATTTCTCTTCTTTTTCAATTCTTTTTTCAATTTTTTTTCTCTTTTTCACCCTAGCCATCCATCAAAATTGATGGATGGTTATGAAGTTAAGAGCATAATGACTAATGTGCTTCTAATAGTATAGTAGCCCTACTCTCTCTCTATATATCTAAAAAAAATATAAGTATTCAAAAGCTAGTAACTTACTTCCTTACACGTTAATTTTCACATTGATCTATCTTTTTTGACCATTTTCAACCGTTAGATATACTATTCAACCAACCACTATACCCTAGAGGACCACTATCATTTTAATTGCACATTCCTTCATTCAATGATCGAAAACTTATGAATATAAAAAAAATCTATATAATAAGAGTATAGCATTATATATAATATATATATATATATAATATATATATATTATATTATATATATATATTATATATGAGTAGAACTACTGTGCTATTAGAGACAGCCAGCACCCTTGTACCCTAATTTTCTAACCACCCATCAAATATTGATGGCGTTTAGAATAAGAGAGGGAGGAGATATTGGGGAGAAATTGGGTGTTTCAATTTCTCTTCTCCTTAAATTTCTCTTCAATATCTCCTCCCTATCTCATTCTAACCGCCCATCAAACTTGATGGGTGGTTAGAAAGTTAGGAGCACAAGGGGTGCTGTGCTCCTAATAGCTAGCACAGTAGCCCTGCTCTATATATATATATATATATATATATATGTATATCTCAATAAGTTAACTTTTTTTAATGGTCGAACAGGTTTTTTATGGATCTTACATTACCTAAAAAAAAATGTTATTTAATGAATGGATTAAGATTATGAAAACTCAAAGAAGCCCCTTTGTGTTGGTGTAAATTTTGTTCTGAACTGATGATAGTCCACAAATGATAAGTTGGACTTAATCCAAGAAATTATTATTCCTAAAAATGAGAGCCAAATGGGGTAGGAAGGAAAAAAGAAAAAGAAAAAGAAAACTGCCTTGTGATGCATGGTAATTAAGAAGTAGGAACAGTAACGTATTCATATATAGTGGTTTCTGTTGTGCTAGTTGGGATAATCTTTTAATAGAATCATAAACCCTAGAATTCTTTTTTTCCTACTTTAGAATGACACCTTGGAAGATGATCATATCCAGTGAGAACAGCAATTGGATAATTCATTATTTTACTTTTGACAGGTATAAACTTTTTGTATTTTTGCCTAGTGGTGGACTCCATAGCAAGCTTCTTAAAAACCACTATGTACATTTAAACAATATTATCAAAATTCCAAACACCGAGAGTGAATTATGTGATAAAAAAAATACAATAAAAAGTATTTTATTTATTTTTGAGAAAGATATGGTAATGTATAGATCGTAATAATTTAATTATAAAATAATTTTTGCAATCTCATTAAAATTTAATGCCACTTGTGGCCGGGATACAGAATTTGATCTGATTAAAATTTAATTTTATTCAAAAAATTTTGTGAATTTAAATTAAAAAAAAGGGGTAAGCAAATGTGGGCCACTTTCTTGCTTCTAGAACCCGACTGTTCTGCATGTAAACCGTTGAAGGTGCTTGGCCAACTGCCTCTGCTGCATTGGCACTCGAATTTTATCTGCATTGTCTTTTTCTTGAAATTTTTTTATGCTTCTCTTAGATGCTATTTAATATAAATCTTTTTTTGTTCATGTAGGCTCTTTTCAGTTATATATTAGATAACAAAATTACATGGCAACTTCCAGTATAGTTAAAAATTTTAACTCGGCTACGAATAAAGAAAAAATTACTGAGTTTCAAATCGAACAGTTAAAATAATAGATATTATTTAGAACAGAAATTTTTTTTCTGAATTATAAATACTAAATAAAATAATATTTAAATAATACTAACAAAAGTATTATATTGGTTTATCTCTAATTTTTACATTGTTTTTTTTTTAAATAAAATCTGTTTTTATTAAGAAATAACAACAATGGGGAAGAAAAAAGGATGAAAAAGAAAAAGACACTTTTGACCCACATATAAATATTGGCCTCTGTTCTATCCCTTCACACTCACAAAGTCACAACTCTCCTCTCTCTCTCTCTCTCTCTCTCTCTCCCTCTCTCTCTCATGGGCCTCACACCACCTTGCACCATACCATGTGAGCTAAACACGAAACAACATGTTGAAGAAGCTCAATCTGAATCACACCACAGGCTCGAGCGCCGCCTCTCCGAATCAACCTCGTCGCGACCCTCCGAGCCCACTCCTCCTACGTCTCCTCCCTCGCCCCGCTCTCCACCTCCCTCTACAGCGGCTCCTCCGACGGCTCCATTGTCCTGTGGGAGTGGGACCCCCTCTCCTCCTCAGGCCCCACCACCACCACCACCAGCTCCGTCGCCGCCGCCGCAAAAAGCCCCGTGAAAGCGCTTCTGGTCGTCGGAGACCTCGTCTTCAGCGCCCACCACGACCACAAGATCCGCGTCTGGCGCCGCGGCCGCCGCCGGCACGCGCTGCGCGCGGTGCTCCCGACGGCCAGGGACCGCGCGCTGAGCCTGCTGCTGCCCGCGAACTACGTGCGCGTGCGCCGCCACAAGAGCCGCACGTGGGTGCACCACGTGGACGCGGTGTCGGCGCTCGCCGCGTCGCGCGACGGGGCCCGCCTCTACTCCGCGTCGTGGGACCGCGCCCTCAAGGCCTGGCGCGCGCGCGGGAGCTTCCGCTGCGTGGCCTCCGTGGCGCGCGCCCACGACGACGCCATCAACGCCGTCGCCGTCTCCCCCGACGGCCACATCTACACCGCCTCCGCCGACGCCAAGATCAAGGTCTGGCGGGAGCTCCCCGGCCGGCCGACGACGCTCGCGCTGGTCGCCACGCTCGACCGCCACCGCTCGGCCGTGAACGCGCTGGCGCTCAGCGACGACGGGTCCGTCTTGTACTCCGGCGCCTGCGACCGGTGCGTCGTGGTGTGGGAAGGGTTCGGCGCGGACAAGGCCCCGACCGGAGCGCTGCGGGGCCACGCGAGGCCCATTCTGTGCCTGGCGGCCGCCGGCGATTTGCTCTGCAGCGGGTCGGCGGATCAGACGGTGCGAGTGTGGCGGAGGGCAGCGGAGGAGAAGGGCTGCCGCTACTCTTGTTTGGCCGTGCTGGAAGGTCACGTAGGAGGTATCAAGAGCCTGGCCGTGGCGGGGGAAAGCGCTTCTGGGAACGGCACTGCTGCTGCTGCGGCTGCTGCTGCTGCTGCGGCTGCTGCGGCTAATTCTTCTTACCTTGTTTACAGTGGGTGCATGGACGGCGACATAAAGGTTTGGAAGATTTTTGTTCCTCTTCCGAAGGAAGAGCCCTGCTTAGAAGAAGAAGGACAGACGGACAAAATCAATCCGAACATCCAAAATGTAGGCTCAGTAGTGCAGCAGCTGAGTGTAACTTCTTAGCATGTTCTGAAATCTAATACATGTAACCTGCTCGCTTAATTAGCTAACTAGCCAGATTGCACTAACAATGGTTGAAAATACATCTCATTATTTCAGTTGGAATTAAAAAATAGTAAAAACTTACAAACGGAATAGCCAACATACAGGTTGCTTGCTTTACTAGTCTTCTTGAATCGTTCTTGTTTGATCCGAAATGGAGAATCACTTGATTGGTGCTTAAAAATTTCTGAAATCACACTTAACAATAAATACTAATAAGCCTTTTAACTTTTTTGTTCAGTTCATGCATTCTTCTTTTTGAGTTGGACTCAAGCCTGTGTGTGCTTTATCTCAGATTTTCAGTAAACCCGTACCAACCAAATAAATCCTAACCTTCCACAGTCCATAATGTTTTCGGCTCCAGCATACCAAAATTGCACCACTGCCAGGAAAATGTGAGGCCAATTAAGTTTGGGAGACTTCTCAATCTTTCCCTCATCACAATTTGGCCTTGTACTTTTTTGCTTTTCCATTTCCTACTGAGCCACTTGCTTTCTAAGCGCAGCAGCTTGAAAGTGTCAATAATTTTATCTTGCTTAAAATAATTCATATATTACGGAAAAGTTTCAAGCCTTTTTATGGAAGGAGAGGTAGTTAAAAAAGAATCTTCCTTTATAACACTTTACGATTGCTTTGTACTACATTCCTGTATTATAATGTGATTGATCATGACATTTGAGGTTAGGATGAGCTTTGGAGGAAATTAATATAGTATCAGTTTATAGACCGAGCACTGAACCATAAGTAAATCGGACCTGGTTCGGGACTATCAGTTTGGTTTGGGTTCGGAAAGAACTCAAATTTACAGAACTGGATTGTGTAGTTGTCTCAGTAGACCAATTGGATATCAATAAAATTATACTCTTTCAGAATTTATGTTGCGTTTTGATTCATTACCACCTGCTGCTAATCTAAGCGGCTAACATATGTTAATGGTACTACTGTCAAGATCTTAAATTTGATCCCAAAATCTAGAATCCACGATGCATATATATGAGCATCCTCAAAAAAAGAAGTGCAACTCGTGAAACAATGTTTCACGAGTTGCACTTCTTTTTTTCCTTTTCGTTTTTTGTTTTTATACTCTTTACTATTCCATTTGCTAGGCAAAACCAGCAACTTGAAAGTGTCCACAAATTTTTCTTTTTCTTTATTACTATAACAATTGATGCGGTATAGCTGGTATATAATTTGAGTAAGGCTCCATTTATTGCGGAAAAAAGCTACGAGTCCTTCAATGGAAGGTGTTGTGTTTAGTAAGAATCTCTCCTTGATGCACCTTGAGGATAGCATTAAAGTTTATAGCATCCAAGAGAAACTGAGATTCAACGTGACATTCTTTGTATTATTTTTTCTAAAATAACAAAAAACAAAAAGCCTACAATTTTGTTTTTTTTTTATTCACATTGTTTGCTTGGCTGTAATTCAGAAATCTTAATTATATTTGATATGGCGAGGCAATGCGACATCCTTGTAGTGCTACTCCCAGAGAACAGATTATCATAATCTTAATTTCTCTTCGTTGTTCCTTCATAAAAGTTAATGGGGTATTCTTTTTTTTTACAGGTGAAAGTTCAAAATATAACTCGGAAGATCATTAAAAATATTTACGAGTACGCATTAGAGAAGCGAAGGCCAGGCACAATCTGATCCCTGATACGAAAATTGGGCCCAGTGACGCCTCTGGGCCTATGCCTGCTACCATTAGGCCCATTAATAAAACGGCATGGGCCAGGTCCGTATAAACGACATTAATGGGTCCAGCTGTAATTCTCATAAGGGGACATTCACAATGGGTCTTATAGACTTGTCTCGTCAAAATCTTTTCTTTTTTTCTTTTTTCTTTTTTTTTATAACTAAAATTTAAAGAGTTTAATCCTGGATGTAAATTTGTTCATGAAGTATCTTCTAGGAAAAAAACATTATATCCTCCAATCACCAATTTTTTAATGGGCCCAGCATAGTGGCCCTTAGGCCGTAGCAATCTACTAAATAAATGCGTCACGCCGGGGCCATTTACAATAATATAAGATAATAATAATAATAAGATAAAAGGGCAAAAAAGACGAGGAGGGAGAGAATCTAGAAGGCGCCAATGTCTTCTTTTCATCTTATCCTCTACCCAACTCTCTTCTTCTTCGTCTTCTTCCTCACCTTCGTCTCCGGCGGCGGTCGCCCCCTCCGGCAATCGAAGCCCGACCCCTCCGACGCCGCCGCCACCGCTCGGTGGCTCGCGTCCCAGAACTCCTGGGGCGTCCTCAGGTCCCCCCCCTCTCTCTCTCTCTCTCTCACTCCATAACACTCTGCTTATTAGATCCAAACCCTAATTGAATTGAGTCGATTTCGATTGTGAAGCATNTCCTTTTCGTTTTTTGTTTTTATACTCTTTACTATTCCATTTGCTAGGCAAAACCAGCAACTTGAAAGTGTCCACAAATTTTTCTTTTTCTTTATTACTATAACAATTGATGCGGTATAGCTGGTATATAATTTGAGTAAGGCTCCACTTACTGCGGGAAAAAGCTACGAGTCCTTCAATGGAAGGTGTTGTGTTTAGTAAGAATCTCTCCTTGATGCACTTTGAGGATAGCATTAAAGTTTATAGCATCCAAGAGAAACTGAGATTCAACATGACATTCTTTGTATTATTTTTTCTAAAATAACAAAAAACAAAAAGCCTACAATTTTGTTTTTTTTTTATTCACATTGTTTGCTTGGCTGTAATTCAGAAATCTTAATTATATTTGATATGGCGAGGCAATGCGACATCCTTGTAGTGCTACTCCCAGAGAGCAGATTATCATAATCTTAATTTCTCTTCGTTGTTCCTTCATAAAAGTTAATGGGGTATTCTGTTTTTTACAGGTGAAAGTTCAAAATATAACTCAGAAGATCATTAAAAATATTTACGAGAGGCACAATCTGATCCCTGATACGAAAATTGGGCCCAGTGATGCCTCTGGGCCTATGCCTTCTAGCATTAGGCCCATTAATAAAATGGCATGGGCAGGTCCGTATAAACGACATTAATGGGTCCAGTTGTAATCCTCATAAGGGGACTTACACAATGGGACTTGTCTCGTCAAAATCTTTTTTTTTTTTTCTTTTTTGTAACTAAAATTTAAAGAGTTTAATCTTGGATGAAATTTTGTACACGAAGCATCTTCTAGGAAAAAACAATATATCCTCCAATCACCAATTTTTAATGGGCCCAGCATAGTGGCCCTTAGGCCTTAGCCATCTACTATATAAATGCGTCACGGCCGGGCCATTTACAATAATATAAGATAATAATAAGATAAAAGGGCAAAAAAGACGAGGAGGGAGAGAATCTAGAAGGCGCCAATGTCTTCTTTGCATCTTATCCTCTACCCAACTCTCTTCTTCTTCGTCTTCTTCCTCACCTTCGTCTCCGGCGGCGGTCGCCTCCTCCGGCAATCGAAGCCCGATCCCTCCGACGCCGCCGCCACCGCTCGGTGGCTCGCGTCCCAGAACTCCTGGGGCGTCCTCAGGTCCCCCCCCTCTCTCTCTCTCTCTCTCACTCCATAACACTCTGCTTATTAGATCCAAACCCTAATTGAATTGAGTCGATTTCGATTGTGAAGCATCCATCGATATCGAAAAATGGGCTTGTGTATATATTAAACTTAGGACGCTAGAAAATGGTGTTTACATTCAGTACTTTCACTCATGGCGTTTATATTTGGTGTTAGATCAGAACCAGTTTGTCATTCGGAAGTGTAAGATGGATCTTACATCGCTACGTAATTTTGGTTTACAGAGTAACGAGGGAATTAGACCTGAAGACCCCCTCAACTATTGGCCTCTTTGCAATAGACCGCTCAATTACTTTTATTTTGATTGAGAGTGATTTGAGTTTCTATACAAAATTTGTGTTCAATTTAATGACTCTATTTGCTGTTAGCTGTTTAATTAATCTGGATTTATCCGCTAACAAGTGATAGAAACTATTAAATTTGATGAATCCACCAATGAATTTAACCATTTAAGAAAATCCCCTGTTTAATTGGCTAAAATCACAAAAAATGGAGCTATTTCGAAATGGCCTATAGTTGAGGGGTTCTCCATACATTTCTATCCTTTATCTGTCCTTCTAGTTTTTCGGCAGGAAGCGAAGTGTACTTTGTGCCGTGTTTTACTGGATTGTAATGTATTTGCAAGCTTAACTTATAGTAATATTGGATTTAGAGAGCATGTTTGTCTCCACACTAGGGAATTGAAGGGTATAAAATGATAGTATAGATGCTGTATCTTGCTTTTCTTGAGGATATAGATCTTGATAGAAACAGATAATTGGAAGATTGGAGATGATACTTTGCATATCACAGAATGTTAAAAAAGGGATAAAAAGTAACATGTATATTGATTTTAGGATAAGTACTACTTGATGTTGATTCATCTTTTCAAATCTGTGCATACTTTATACAGTTTTCAGATAAAGTGCTAATGTGCCATCCCCCTTTATGCACAGCACCATCTCGAGTGATTTAGGAGGAACTCCATTTGGGTAATCTTTCTAGCCTTGTTTTGAGAAGCAGCAACTTTCAAAAAATTTGAGGAAGCAAGTTGTTCTATTTTATGATGCGGTATGTGTTATACATGCAGAAATGTTGTTTCATATAGTGATGGATTACCTGGTAAGGGCCGTGGCATCCCCTATTTCTATTTGACAACACTTGATCCCACTGCAAGGGATGCGCTAAAGGATGAAAGATCTTCTTTTACTCTCAGTGAGTTCCCTCTCGGAACTTGTGGCAAGATAGATCCTGAGAATCCCACTTGTGCGAAACTTACCCTTACAGGAAAGGTACATTATCAAACTACCCACCATAGTATCGTGGAGCTTTTCATTATCTCCAATGCTCTTATTAAAATTTCTTTACAGATGAAGGCAACGGTAAATCTTCTTTTAATCTTGGCTCTGTTTCTGATAATTTTTATCTATGTAAATTACTTGTCAACCATGTATTCGTTTTGCTTATTCTGGATTGATCATGCAAAGCATACATGTGTACAGCTTTTGTATGCTTCAGAATCTTATGAGATGGAATTTGTGCCTTTTTTTTGAGAGAGAGAGAGAGATAGGTAGTATGCTACCTGCTTTACTTATTTCATTTAGAAATAAACTTAGCTGAAAATGTGAATCAACTAGGATTCGAACTTGGGACCTCGGGTATCAATTACCAAACTCTTTGCCACTTGCAGTGAAAATTTGTGCCTTCTTGTGGGGTATCCGAATCCTATACCATTTTAATATTCTTACAACTTGTACATTAGATTATGCGGTGGTCTGACCAATATCATACAATGTGTATTTCGGATATCCCGATGAATCAATGTTTATTTTGTTTGCAGGCATGTATTCTCTTTACGAAATCCATGTTTAATCTTTTTACTGTACAGCTGAAGTTAGTTGATGTCCAGTCCGCTGAAGCAGAGATTGCTCAAAGTGCACTATTTTCCAAGCATCCAGAAATGAAGGGTAAGCCTTAATAACTTCTGACTGATTTATATTTTTGAGTAACTTCATTTTTTTGGATTTCAGTGAGACAAATTTTCGAGCAACCCTATTAATTTTACCACTTTCTTTTCTTCGGCTCAGATTGGCCAGAAGATCACAACTTCCAAATATTCAAATTAGATATTGAGAACATATTTCTCATTGACTGGTTCGGCGGGCCCAAACCTGTAACTCCTGCTCAATACCTGGATGCCGGAATGTGAGTAAAGCGGTATTCAGTTTTTTTTGTTTTTTCCTCTTTTTTGTCACTATGAAAATCATACGTTCCTAAACAATTTAAATATACTTTTTTTCTTTTTATATGTTCCGTTTCATAAATTTAATTTCTTGTTAAGCAGGACCCTGCTTTCCCGGATATCCATAGAATAAAGCTTCAAACATCCTTGGTGACATCTCAACTCAAGCATGTATGTGTCCATGGAGTGAATATTGTTTCTGTGCATAGTATGAACTGCATAATATGTAATTCCTGTAAATTAATATTCTGGTGATCAGCGAACTTAAAACTTTGTCGAACACTCAGTACAAGATTATAATAAAGTATACTATTCAAATTGTACTTAACAATATCTGACTGTTGACTGAACTGATCTTGAGTTGCAGCGAGAACTCCAAGAAGGCGCCGAGGGCTTGTTTAAAGTTTAAGATTTAGGATCTTGTTTTGATATTTAAACAGCCTCTTAAGTAAAATAGCTGAAATGTAAGGACTAATCAACGCATTTAACTTCCATTCTGAAACAAATCCGGGATGTATTCATTTGACTTTCATTGGACTTCATTAATTGATTTATTCAGGAATATAAGCTTGATAAGCATGCATCGTATAATTTTAAAAAAGGAAAAGGTAAAAAGAGTGTAGAGGAACAAGCCAATCTTGTTATTAATTAGCAGAAAGATAGAAAGCTCAGAAAACTGACTGTTTTCGACAATTTTAGCAGCAAACACCATTTCCCATCTTTTTCCAGCAAAATGAGTTTTTGTTCATTTTCCTTCATCAATTTAAAAAGAGTGTTGATAGCAATAGCTCTATTTTTCACTTTTCATGTATATATAAGCAATTGTCCCTTAATAAAATACCCATTGAAAAATACCACTGATAGTAGTAGCAAGCAAAAACCACCCGCCCACTTCTCACTGTGAACCGCCCACTTCTCACTGCTTCACAGAGTTTCTTTTTTTGTTTTTTAATTAAAAAAAACGCCTAATTAAGCTGTGTTTTCTTTTTTTTTAAAAAAAGTCATTGGGACTGCACAAGAGTTGGTTAAAGACGGGGTTTGCAGACACAGTTCCGCCGTGGCGCGGCTGCACGGATCGCAAAGCACTATTCGCGGCTCGGAGCGCACAGATGGGGCTGGCAGAAATGGAGCTGAGCTCAGCGAGACTCCCCCTCAATCGATCTTATTTTTGTTCTTCAGAACTCGGTCGACTCGAGATTGAGGAGCCGCCGCCGCTGCGGAGATCCCGCGGCGCCGCCTCCGGAGCGGCAGCAGCCCCTCCGACACGACGCTCTCGTCTCCCTCCTCGGCCGCGTCCTCCCTCATCGCCTGAGCGTCATCCGCGCCATCTCCTCCTCACCCTCCCGCCCCCTCCTCCTCCTCCCTCCGCCACCTCGCCAGACCCTCTCCGCCCGCCGCCCTCGCCAGCCCCCGGAACCTCACGCTCCCCCTGCTCATCCCGCGCAGCGCCGCCACGCAGTATCTCTCCTCCTCCCCTCCCCCTCTCTCTCATCATCCCACCACGCCCCCACCGCCCCCTCGTCCATCAGCGCCCCTCTCCCCTCCGCCGTCCCCGCCAGGCTCGCCACCACCTTCAGCGCCTGCCTAATTAAACCGGCCTCCGCCCCCGCCGCCGCCAGGAGCGACCTCACCGCCCCGCTCGTCGCTGCGATCTTCGACGCGTTCATCCCCACCAGCGACAGGTAGTAGAGCGCCACCCCCGCGTCCCGCCGCGCGGGGAGCGCGTCGGAGTCGCCCCCCGCGAAGACCCGCCGGCACCGCGCCGGCGCGGACGATGGGCACCTTGTTGGGCTCCTCCAGGGAGAGGTTCACCACCGCGGCGGCGGCGTTGAGCTGGACGCCGGGGTGCCGGGAGAGGAGCGCCAGGCAGAGCGCTCCGAGTGTTCTCCTCGTGCACAGGGCGATGCGCTTCTCCGAGCTCGCTCTCGTTGCGCGGCGGAGGGAGACCAGCGCCGCCTCCTGCTCCGAGGGGTCAGAGTCCATCAGCTTGACCAAGATGTCGTCTTCCGAGCACTCGACGTTTGAATCAGCTGGGGAAGAGGATGCGCTCGTGGTGTTCGACGAATCGCCCACTTCAGGGGCTTCCTGATCCCGCGCTTCCTCGGCTTCTCCAGCAGCGACGAGGGAATTCTCCCTCCGCGTGCGCACGGAGCGCGGCCCCCTCGGCATGAGGCTTCGGACGAGGTCGAGAGCCGCGTCGGGGGAGAGGGGAGCGGGGCGAGGGAGCCCGGAGCGGTCGCACCAGCTGAGGATCGCGTTCCTGAGGGCGACGTTGGGGATGAGGAGGGGAGAGGCAGAGGCGGAGGTGGAGAGGTCGAGGGCGTGGGAGAGGGACGGAGGGGTGAAGGCGAGGTCGAGGCACGCGTGGACGCAGCTCCGCTCGAAGGACTCGCCCGTGGGGACGATGACGGGGTCCGCCATGAGAGCGCCCGAGATGGGGCACAGGAACTCCGAGGGAGCCTCCTCCGCCATTTGTCGAGAACGACGACGATGATGGGAGAAGGATTTTGGGGCTCAGCGTGTGAACAGTAGTAACATGTGAGCTGATTCTTTCCCTACGCGTGTTGCTTCCTCTTCTTTGTTAATCTACGTTGGAATTTGTTTTATTACAAGCAACCTCTGGAATAAATGGGAATAGATCAACGGTTTTGGGAGCAGAGTAATGTCGTAATCTGCCACGTCGGTAGCGCTTAGCACACTGTGGCAAATAGCATTAAGCAAGCCAGAGGTCAACCCTTATTGCCGTTGACTTGTGTTCTTTACTGTGTAAATATTTTTTTTAAAACTTGTATAAATTACGTTCTGATAACTGGCATAATTAGAGGCAACAAAATGAAGGGCTAAAACACGAAAGGTATTCATATTTATCATCATTTAGCACTCAGTAATTCCTCTTGAAAACATTCACGGATTCTCTCACTAGTTGTCTCTAAATTACTAATTGCTTAAGGCATTGTATTGTGGGAATTTTATTGAAATATCTTATTCCTACGAAAACTAATTTGCTATCGAATCTACATCGATTAGAATTACTGCTGACTCGCTTGGACCCTTTTTGCCTCTCTCCAATTTCTTTGAATTCGTTAAGCACAAACCAAATTTTATCATTAGAGGAACAAAAATTTTGTGAACAAAATACTATCTAGATTTTCTATTCTTTTTTTTAATTGCATTAATTTGCCAGGTGATCTTTATATGATTGATTGATTTTCTTCTTCAGTTCATAAATACATGTTTATAAACAAGATAAGGCATTTTGCAGAAAATAAACGAAAAAATAAAACTGGGCAATAAAATCACAATAATTCCAAAGCAACAAGCTGTTTAACAAAGTTTACAATTGAGCAGGACCAAATGGAATAATAATAATAATAATAATTTGCAGAAAATCAAAACTTGGTGGTGTTAGTCCCTGAAGTCCCCCGGAAGTCCCTGTGGCGGCCACGGTGCGCCGCTAGCCCTTCCGACACGAAGGTGCCGTCGTAGTCGTCGAACCCGACCGATCCCACCGCCGGCCCTCCCATGCCGTCGTCGTCCCCCCTCATCGCCCTCAGCGTCCTCCTCGCCATCTCCCTCCTCACTCCCCCGCCGCCTCCCTCCGCCGCCGCACCCTCGCCAGCACCGCCTCCGCCCCCGCCGCCCTCGCCAATCCCCTGAACCTCAAGCTCCCCCTGCTCATCTCGTACAGCGCCGATATACAGCACTCCTCCTCCCCCGCCCCCGCCCTCATCATCCCCACCACCGCCGCCACCGCTCCCCCGTCCATGAGCGCCGCTCTCCCCTCCGCGCACCCCGCCAGGTTCGCCACCACCATCACCGCGAGCCTCCTCACCCCCGCCTCCGCCTCCGCCTCCGCCGCCGCGTCTAGGAGCGCCCGCACCGCCCCGGGCGTCCGCGCGATCTTCGACCGGTTCATCGCCGCGAGAGAGAGGTAGTAGAGCGCCGTCCCCGCGTCGCACCGCGCGCGGTGCCCCCGCGAACCACCGGCCACTCCGCCGCGGAAGAGCTGCACCAGCGGCGGGATCGCGCCCAGGACGCCGATCGCCGCGCGGTTCTGCTCGTCCAGGGCGAGGCTGTAGATCGCGCCCGCCGCGTGGTCGCGCGCCTCCGGGTGCCCCTCCGCGAGCACCTCCACGAGCGGGGGCACGGCCCCGGACCGGACGATCGCCGCCTTGTTGGGCGCCTCCAGCGAGAGGTTCACCATCGCCGCCGCCGCGTTGATCTGGACCGCGGCGCGCTTGGAGAGGAGCGTGGCGCGGAGCGCGGCGAGGATCCGCGGCGTGCACAGCGCGATCCGCCGCTCCCGGTTCTCCCTCGTGGTGCTGCGGAGCGACACCATCGCCGCCTCGTGATCCGACGGGTCGGGGTCGAGCAATTTGATCAGGATGTCCTCCTCCGAGCAATGGTCCCCCGCGATCGAAGCTCCTACGGGGGCTTCAAATTTGCGGGTGTCCGAAGAGGCAAAGGGAGAAGAAGAGCGGGGCTCCCTCTTCGTGCGCACGGAGAGCGGAGGCGGGGTTTTGGGGGCGACGGGTTCGGGGGGCGGCGCCATGAGGCGGCGAACGAGGTCGCGAGCGGCGTCGGGGTGGAGGGGGCGCGGGCGAGGGAGCCCGTTGAGCTCGCACCAGTTGAGGATCGCGCTCTTGAGGGCGACGTTGGGGATGAGGAGGAGAGAGGAGGACGACGAGGAGGTGGTGGAGAGGCCGAGGGATGGAGGGGTGAAGGCGAGGTCGGAGCACGCTTGGATGCAGCTCCGCTCGAAGGACTCGCCCGTGGGGACGATGACGGGGTCCGCCATGAGAGCGCCCGAGATGGGGCACAGGAACTCCGAAGGAACCGCCTCCGCCATTTCCGACCGCGACGCAGAGCGCTCGTCGAGCGACGGGGTCGAACGCCGCCTCTCGCTTCCCATCACCACCTCCTCCGTTCCACTCTTCAGCGTCTGCAGGTTGACGTCCCTTTTATCGGTTAAAATGTAAGTATAGCCCCTCAGCTTTCCCAATATTGTGTTTCACTCCCTATATATTCTCCCTTTTTTTAAAAGCCTTTTTAGTTTGTTAGAATCAAAATAGAGTAAAATATTTAGAAAGTTGAAGCTGATCATATACTAACAAGTATCATTAAAGAAGGATAATTCTTTTTTTTTTTGTTTCTCTTATTAAGATGAGTGGGAAAAAACTCATTGGTTCTGAATATATAACCTGTGTGCAATTTTGAATATAGGAATTAAAATGAAACGAAATGTGAGATTTAAAAACCAAATGTGAGAATTATTGAAGCAATAAAATATTCCTCGTTCGTCCATAGGGAGACATGGAGTGTTAGGTTGTACAAAAGAGGAGAATGTTAATGAGTCTTGGATTTAATTTATGCCACCAAATGCCAAATTAGCAATTAAAAAAAGGGACAATGATCAAGCAAATAATCAACTATCTTATTAAATTCCATTTTGAATATAGATAATCAAAAAGTCTTCTCTGCAAATGCTCACACCACGTAGGAGCTCAGTGAGCCAATCACTGTTACATTGCATTAATTAGAAGCTCATAACCAGTATTATTCTTTACCCTCTTTTTTACTTAATTTTCTTGAAATACTGCTAATTCAATAGCACTATCTAATTTAACATCTGATTTAGTAATTGGATTGTCGCTTATAGACGCAATATTATGTATCAACTTAAAAAGAACTCTCCTATTCTACATGATATAACCGAATCAGTAGTTGAATCAGTAACCAGGTCAAACATTATGAATCGTACATTGAATGAATTTCTATAACAACTGGCATTAGTGGTCTAATTTTAATGAGAGTTGTGTGTATTGATAAATTAATTGGTTGGATCATGTATTAAAGGGGCATAATATAATGGGTCGGCCTATAAACATGCAATCCGTATTAGAGAATGTTGCAATCATGCTGTTCACATCCGAACAAGGATATCAGTAGAGACCAGGGAAATTTTCTTTAAAATCCCTCTTTTTGTATTCGTGAATTTCGTCAACGGTTGAATAGACCTCTTCTTTGCATGTTGTTAATATGGTAGTTGTTTGCTAGAAGCCACAAATTATGCTCTTCAATATTTGAATAGAAAGAATCTACCAAAGTAGATGATTGAGCTTGCATAAGAAAATAATCAAAAAACAGAATAAAAAAAAAGATATGCCTTTTGAAAAAAAAAACAAACTGTAGACTAACTTTTAATTTATCTAGTGTTAGTGATAATATGAGCTGGCAAATTACTTTTCAGCTTTATAAAAAGACATTTTTTATGGTGGTACACTTCACAAAGATGTGATACTTAAGGTATTTGGAGGACACGATTAGGAAAATAATTGAGCTCACTCGGTTTGATAGGGCTATGCAAATTACTAGGCAAAATAATTTCCATATTGTTGATTAATACATAATTTTAGTTACTGTTATGAAAAATGTCTAAGTAGTATGAGGACCAACACATGATTAGGAAACTTTCAGAACACGAGGGCAAGATCAGACTGCGTGCGGGTTGATAATGCTGACATATAATTAGAGACAAATTAAACATGTATTTTGACTAATTATTTATTCAATAGAAAAATGCCTTGACCAATTACAAGCAAACTATTTCAAGGGATGTAATAAAGCATGTTGCAGCTTGTGTATGGACATTGATAGAGCAAGAATCATCCTGTGCTTTTAACATCTGATCCTTCCTAAGGAGGTTAAGTTTTTATTAAGTGACTTCAATTTGGAGGAAAGCTTACAAAATCAGTGTGGAGATAGGGACACATTGGTAATAATTCGAAGGCAAGGAAAGGGTGCCCATCTCTTTTTGTTGTATGCATTTGAAGCCAAGCTGTACATTTTTTAAAAAATATTTTAAGTTAATCTCGTTGTAGATTTGCTTGCTATCACTGATATCATAATGGTTAAAGAAAGATATTTAGTGGATGAGAAAAGATCTTTGTTAGTTCAAAAAAATTGAGATGTTTTGCATCCGGTATGTGCGTGAAAGGAACTGCATCAGTCCAAACAAATCATGAGATAAGCAAGGGTACAGAGATTTTGGAGTGTGTGATATACCCTCACAGTTTTAAGGATCAAACAGAAGTTCAGGTATTGATTTGTGCAGCTTACACTAGATTATTCGAAACGATAAAATCGGATATTCGTGCTGCTTCCAACAGTTCACATACCAACTCTTTACAGCTTGTTCTGGTAAACATCTTCTTTATAAAGTTAGAATGTGGTCCACTGTGAGAAGATTTTTGGTACATTACTATTGTGTGGTGGGTCCAAGGAGATACTGAAACTAGTGGCGAACATGGACTGAGCATATATAGATCATGCCCTTACGTCGTCCATGCATTTCAAGGATCAGATGCTCAATCGTTCCGATTAAAGTTTCCTCTTGTGATTCTGATGAGGCGTTCAGATTTAACGAGTCTGAAATCACAATATTCCATTTTCAGTTCTGTTGAATACACTTTCAAAGGTTTTAGCTAGATCAGTAAGATTTTCAATGATAAGACACATAAAGAGAACTCATAAGATGTACTACTTTAACTGGCCTATGATGCATCCATTGCATACAAACATTTTAAAGGCGACATATGTTGGCTGCAGATAACTGCTCAACAGCCTTTAGTATATAATAACAGCACATTATTGAGAATTCAAGTTCAAGTTCAGTTGGAGAATTCGGAATTTGAATGTAGGTGGTGAAATTTCTGATCCTCAAAACTGCATAGATAAATAATCTATTGCCTTGCTCTAGTTTGGTCTAAAAATTTTTATCTAACTTGCCAATGTTATTTGGCTTTGTTTTCAGTTCAAACCTCCTGCAGTATACCACATATGATTCAAGCAATGAAAAGAAAGGGGGGTTAAAATCTCTATTTGAACCAATTAATCCATTCATTGCACAGATAAACATAAAGTTTCTTTGCAGAGTAATTACTTTGGGCTTTCACAACCATGATTTATTACTTCATTTTGAACTTCCTTAGTGCCATTTGATATCCCGGACAAGTGTTTTATACTTTTATTTTTTATTTTCTTACAATTATATCTCTATAAAGTAGTTAATTAGGGAGTGGTCTCAAACGGAGTGGGTGAAAAAAAAAAAAAGAAAAAGGAGAGCTTAATCGAGCCCAGTGAAGAAGCATCCATTAGAGTGTCCCTTGAGTACTCTTGAGCTGTGTCTCCTTGTCCTTGAGAACACAAAAAGGATCAGAAAAAGCAATCCAACCACTAGTTATCAGAATATATTTACATCTTTTGTGAGGAAACCGAACTTCGCTTTTCTTTACCAAACAATTTGTTGGAATCTTGGATGTAGAGAAAACATTAGGAACAAAAATTAGTTTAAAAATTATTTTTTCTCATCTGAAAATTAACTTTTCAAACAGAGAACCAGCAAGGAACAAAGAGAACTCTAATCTCTAAAATGAAATAATTTTAGATGAAAAAAGGTAAAAGTTTTGCGTCTTAATGTACGATTGTATTGTGACTTTATCCATGTAGTGTGATTCTACGTAGTAGAAGATTATACCACAGAGCTCCCTAATAAGAATAATCAAAATGAGGTTATCTTAAAAAATCCACTAATAAGAAAAAAGGTTAATATTCAAAAAATATTACAGGTTAATTATTATTATTAAATATGAAAGCTAAATATTAAATACGCTGTTTTTCTCGCTTGGGCCGTTTGAGCTCGTTGTAGCCCATTAGTACCTCAAATCGAAAGGGCCCTCCATTATGCCCAGCCCAATTTGGCTCATCCTGTCCTCTTCTCTCCCTCTCCGATCACCGTTCTCAAACCCTACTGTCTCGGCCTCAACCACTCCTCCTAACCCTAACAATGCCGAGAAACCCTAAGCGCAAGCTCTTGCCCCCGCCGGATCCACGTAACCCTCCTCCTGAGCCCTACCCGGAGCACCCCCTCCCCACCCCCGACCAATGCCGCGTCGTGCGCGACTCCCTCCTCGCCTTCCACGGCTTCCCCGACGAGTTCGCCAAGTATCGCCGGAACCCTAACGGATCTCCGCCGCCGGTAGAGGAGACGGTTCTCGATGGCCTCGTAATCACCCTACTGTCGCAGAACACTACGGATTCGAACTCGAGGAGGGCCTTCGATTCTCTCAAATCCACGTTCCCCTCCTGGAATCAAGTAGGTCGGCCGATCAAACCGTAACTTTTGTGCTAATTTAGGGGTTTTTGAGCTCATCCGAGTGATTTTGTTGTTGAATCGGAGGTTTTAGATGCGGAATCGAAGCTTTTGGAGGACGCTATAAGGTGCGGGGGATTGGCCGCGACGAAGGCGGCGCGGATTAAGAGCATCATGAGATCGGTAATGGAGAAGAGGGGCGAGATTTGCTTGGAGTACTTGAGGAGTTTGTCGATCGACGAGGTCAAGGCCGAGTTGTCGCAGTTCAAAGGCATTGGACCAAAAACGGTACCTTTTCTCCCTAATTATTTCTTATGTTATTCTTTTTCCAGCGTATAAGATTTTAAGGTAATGATAATTGCAGTGTAATTAGAAAAGCTTTGCTAGTAGTTAATCGAAATGAGTAACTCGTAGATGATAATCTTTGATGGTGGCTTTTCCAGTTCAAAAGTTCAATCTTCTTAAAATTTTTAGCAACAAAATGATCTTTCCTAGCTGATGAGTACACTTTAGTTCATTCATATGAGATTCTCTAGCTCTATAAGGTAATTTTAATGCTTAAAAGAAAAATGTCAACTGCTAGTTTTGAATGTAATGTAAAAGGTTTTGAACATACAAATTGCATGAAGGAACTATAAACCACATTTGAACTTCTGAACATTCACAAACTGCAAGAAAAAGAACAATGGTTGGTCGTTTTTAGTAGGTGATTTTTCAGGGGAATGGCTAGGAGGATCTGACAGTAACTGCATAATATACTCGTTACCTGAGTCGTGATAGGTACAATTGCTGCACTCTTCCTGAGTTGTTTCATTCACGTTGAACTTGCACTGTATTGGACACGAGTATAAGAGCTTAAGCTGCATGTTTGTCGAGGCAAACTTGTTAAATATGGTCCATTATTTTTGGCATATTTACCAAGTCCAAAGTTCAGTCTATATAATTGGTATTCAATTCATGACAGGTAGCATGTGTACTGATGTTCTATCTTCAGAAAGATGATTTCCCAGTGGACACTCATGTGAGTAGATTCTTAACCTATTTTACATCATGTTACATTCTTTAATAGATATAACGTTTCCATGCTTGGGTTATAGGTATTTCGGATTACAAAGGCCATGAGTTGGATACCGACGAAAGCAAATAGGGAAAAAGCTTATCTTCATCTTAATAGGAGGATCCCTAATGATCTGAAATTTGATTTAAATTGTCTTTTTGTAACTCATGGGAAGCTCTGTAAGATATGTACCAGGACAGTAAGCAAAAAGCAAACTGATGATTCTATTGCATTATGCCCTCTGACGAGTTACTGTTGTGTAGATGAACTTCAAGAGTAATTTCTCTGATTTTTTTTTTTTACTTGTTACCATGTACATATGCAGTGATAATGCATGTTTGTCGATTTATTCCTTGATCTTTGCACGGATGACTTTGTACTGATGCAAGTTAACAAGATCAACAGCCATTCCATCTCCAGAGGCTCCACCACTATGCATCTTTGTTTGATATAGTCGCACCAAATTAACTTGTTTGCAGTATGCAAATGTTCATGACTCTGCTAGTTTCTTGGTAGAGCTTTTGTATAGAAGTTGTTGGGTGGTACTGATGCAGGAATGCGAAAGTTGCTTGGTAGATCATGCAAATAGAACTCGCCCCCGGATCTGTTGTGTAACTTGTGTTTCGGCATATGTTGCGCAACTTGTGTTCAGGCGAGATGGTGGGCTCGTCTTCTGTTTGAAGAAGTTCACTGAAAAATCTTGCAGGAATTTCACCGAACCTCTCATCGGTTGTCACCTGCTGCTCGTGTTTTTTAGTACAATATCTCTATGCCATTGCTTTATGATTCTTCTCTGTTTGGATCTTCTATATGTTGGTGATTCCTCTGCCAAGCTGGAGAAAATCTAGCTTCACTTTATTTGGTTTAAGAAAAGTAAAAGGCTGCAGAAAATTCCCCCTTTTTTTATTTCCCCCGCGATATTTAAAAATCTATACTTTATCTTCTTAAAAAATAAAATATATTTACAGAAGAGGTACGGTGTTAATTTTGATGGCAAAATAATTAAATTGCCTCTCATTCTCTTCCACTCCTCCCCAATCCTGTTTATTCGCAGTCTTTCCTCCTTCGTCCTTCGTGCCTCCCTCGGCTCTGGCTCTAACTTCGTTTTTGTGGGCACGGATAGAGGGGTTTTGCGGGCACGGACAGAGGGGTGGGCAAGGGCGTGGCGGTGTGGCCGAGGATGTCGGTAAGAAAGGAGGCGTATCTGAGATGAGGATTTCAAAAATATTTTAAATATAAAAAATATATAATAATATGATATTAACGGATCCTAACAGAATACTAACGGTAAAACTCGAAGTGAATATTTTTTCAATTTTAAAAAAATAAAATATAGATTTTTAAAAATTAGAAAAAAATAAAAAAAGCACATATTGATGGAATGAGTTTTCTGCAATTTAGTCCAAATAAAATAGAGAATGCATGAATCTATTCTTTATGTTACCGTTTGGTTCGGAGTTAAGTAAAAACTTGTTATTTCAGGAGTAGAGTTAAGTTCAGAGTTAAGGTGGGGTTAGAGTAATTTGTGTTTGGTTGAGAATTTAGTTTAATCCAGATGTAGATAAAATACTGTTTGGTTGGAGTATGTCGGATAAGAAGGATAGTGGGTAAAATAGTGTTTTGTTTGATTGGAGTAGTGGGGTGGGGTGGGGTGGAGTAGGGTTAGCTAACCTCACCTCTCAAATTGAGTGTTTGAAAATAACTTCGGAATTAAGGAGTTATTCCACTTTTTAATCCCGAACCAAACGGGTGCTATAAATTCTTCGTTTTGTATATGAGCTTGCACACGGCAGAAATGTCTAGCATATCATTCCCCCCCTTAAAAATTGCCTGTGGCGTGTGTTCTTTGTTATCGTTTAGTCGTTTGTTCGGAGCATAAAATCTTTTAATTGGCATAAAGTATAAACCAAATTTCCTAATTCCTTTCTCGCCACTTGGTCATATCAGAACACTTCCAACACATTGTGTGACCTGTAATTATAGTTGTTCTCTCACCTTTTTTTAGTCCAAAACCTGGTCAAACATGCTTGAAGATTCACAGATCTTGAGTTAAATTTAAAAAACACTACTAAAAAAAAAAAAGCAATCAAAATATTCGCCGCTTTCGTTTACGGCAAATGAAGGATGGCATATGGAGAAAAGAAAGAAACAATTGTTATTATTTTCGAATACAGTTGATTTGTACTCTGACATACTATATTTAGAAGTTTGTTGGACTGGAACATAAGATAACAAAAAAGTAAAAATAAAAACAAAATCGCATGAGAAGAACAAAATTAAGTCTCCCAATGGAAATTGTACAATAAGAAGAAGAACAGATCTATTCTGAGATCACAATGATCAAAAATATTAATTGGAACAATTATTGTAGGAAGGAGACAAAAAGGAAAGCCGTCCAATCTTACACTACCCTTTCCAAAGTTGGTGAATAGCGGCAAGAGTGACCGACATTTATTTAAGGGATATAATTGCCTCTATACTTCTCAAAATTTTTAAATTTTTAAATTTTTTATTTTTTTAATATATTTTTTTAGTTGTTATATGTTTTTCAATTATTCTAAAATACTGCTGCAGTTATTACCCATTAAGTTAACTTGAAATAAACTTGAGTTAAATATCTACCAGAATTTTAAAAAATCAAAATATCTCTTTTTTTCTTAATTTAAAGACAAATAAAAAATATTAGTAATGATAGAAGAATATATTTAAAAAGATAAAAAATTAAAATATTTTTTGTTCTCCTAATTTAAGAATAAATAAAAAAATTAGGTAGTAATAAAAGAGTATATTTGAATAGGCAAAATTATAATTTTATAGAGATAATATTTATTATTAATAATTTATTAATAAAATCGAAATATATTTAAAATAGATTGAAACATAATTTTTTTTAATATTAATATTTTTAAAAAATAAATTAAAAAATTAAAAAATTTTAGGAATATATAAACCTTTTTATTTAACTTTGGCCTCCACATCCCACATCCGCATCATATCACGCTACGGCAGGTCCCAACCTCGTTGGCACAGCGAAAGCAACCGCCCTCCTATAAACCCACCACCGTACGATGTATCTCTATGCGACGTGCGCTATCAACCGTTAAATTTTAAGACAAGGATTTCATCTCAACGGATGGTGATCTGTCGTCCTCGCAGGAAAACTTTATGCGGACGGGCGCATGGGGCTAGGTGCGGGTCGGGTGGAAAGAGAGGGACAGTTTAACCGATCCACTGATCCTAGGGCACAGTAGATCTCTCTTCGCCTCTCCTCCCTCCCCTCCGCTTCCCACTCATTGTTCGTCTCTCTCTCTCTCTCTCTCTCTCTCTCTCTCACCTCTCATCTCTATCCTCCTCCTCCAACCAGCTCGAGCTTCTCGGAGAAGCGCTTTTGGCCTTCGTTTCTCCCCCTTTTCCCCCTTCGTCTCCGTCCTTGCGCGGAGCGCCCCCCACTCGCCTCGATTCGAGATCGAGCGCGCAGGGATGGGAGATTGCTAGGCGAATTCGCCTCTCCGATTCGCCATATCCAGCTGGAGTTCGTTGCGGGAGTTGGTGTGAAGGAGGGATTTTTGGGATCGGAGGAGCCCCTTTAGGGTTAGGGTTGTTGGTTTCGTCCTCGATAGGGGTTCTCCAGGTTCTGAGAGCCCTTAGGGTTGTTGGAGTTTCTTGGTTGCGGGGCGCGCGCGAGTGGGGGTCGAGGGAGGGGGAGGATGCCCTCTCCCGGATTCTCCTTTCCCAAGTCGGAGAAGAAGGGGGATGAGAACGGGAAGCAGCCGCAGACGCAGAGAAGGGACCCTTACGATGTCCTCGGCGTTGGCCGTAATGCGACGGATCAGGAAATCAAGAGTGCCTATCGAAGAATGGCCCTCAAGTAAATCTTTCTTTCTTGATCAACTCCTGTTCATTGGAATCTTTAGGCTGGATTGGTTTTTAGGCTATGATTGATTCAAAGCACTTTTTTGATATTTGGAATTGATTGTTTTTGTACAAAATGATTCCATATACTTGCTAAAGGAAAGATTTAATCGTAGGTCGGAAATTATAATTGGATGATAGTTCACTTCACTGAAGAATGGCATTCGGCTATTCATGGTCTTCTAAGTGATGTGCAATGTTTTCTGCTATTGTAAATCGTGTCATATTTCATTAAAGTCATTAATTGACAAGATGATTTATGACTGCAATATTTATGTTTTGTCACTTTTGTGGTTGTTGCTTGTCAGGCAGGTTTCTCCCCTGTTTAAGACTAAAAAATGGTCAAAGCCTGAACTGTTGGCTTTTTGAATGCGTGATTTTTGTGAACATTATACTCAGGATAGGCTTATTGACCTGATAAAATGAAATGCTAGGCTTATCCTTTTACCCATCTCTTATGTTTATAGCGGAGTTGGCCTGTATCATGCTTTGTTTGTGTTAGTTACAACTCCTTATGATACTGCTGTCAAAGCTCTTTTATTCCGCCGTTGGTGCACAATTGTTATTCTTAACATGATGCGGCTGTCAGATATTGTAAATTTTTTCCTGCCATATGAAGTATGTAAAGCGTACTTTTGGTCAATATGTTTCAATTTTGGATCATACTTTGCAGGTATCATCCAGACAAAAATGCGAATGATCCTATAGCAGCTGATGTATTTAAGGAGGTTACATTCTCTTACAACATCCTATCAGATCCTGATAAACGGCGTCAATATGATTTATCTGGATTTGAGGTGATTAAAAATTTAGGTGCATGTTGTGTATGTTACAGTTTCTCTTCGGTAAAAAAAAATCGTCTTTGTCATAGAGTCTTTTATTCCTTCCTATAATTAATAAACTTGCTCTGTCAATTTAAGCATTTCCCTAATGACACTCTGGTACTAAATTAGTTTCCTTTATCCAGGCTGTTGAATCCGATAGCCAAGATTTGGAGCTTGATTTATCAAGTTTAAATACTGTAAACACTATGTTTGCTGCTCTCTTTAGGTATAGCCAACCAGTATACACTGGCATGTATTTTATTCTCTTGGAATTCTCTCAGATTGGCATAAGTATGTTCCTCATTGTAGTACCGCTTTTGTGTGCAATTTAGTAAATTAGGTGTGCCAATTAGAACAACCGTATCAGCAACTGTGTTGGAAGAGGCGTTGAATGGGAGTGTGACCATTCGTCGACTTCAGTTGGGGCATTCTCTTTACAGGAAGGTTGGTTATTAGCTTTGCTTTTTTCTTCTTTTTTTTTTGCAATTTTTGCATACAAAATTTGCGACAACTAACCTTCTCATTTGTAATATTGACAGGTTGAAAAACAATCTGCTCATTTTTATTCTGTAGAAGTGACAGAGAGGGAAGCCCAAATGGGATTGGTGTGTCGAGTTCATTCAACTGATAAAAGCAAATTCAAGGTTGTATTACATCTTACGAACTGTCTAAGTATAAAATGTAAATACTTTCAGAGATTTCAGATTCACCTTTTTGGCTGAAAATAATTTTCATTGACACGATTTTCATGTTGAGCAACATTGCAAGTTTACAGTCATTGAAAATTGGCTAGTTTACATCTTTGCTATGTGTACTTGAACCCTATATGCCCATCATATACAGTATGTGGACAACGTGTCCTTGAAGCATTCTAGAAATGTTGGTGTTACCAACAGTGACTGCAATGTAGTTGTCTAGATCACTGCATGGAATATTCTTTATTTGTAATGCACTCCCACCCCTCGCCTTCCATCTCAATATTCTTTATTATTATTATTATTATTACTATTATTATTATTATTATTTCCATCTTCTTTGCCAACACCAGCTGCTTTATCACATATGCATGAAGATCTCTTCTTAAGTTTGTTTTCTTGTTTTGAAGAAACATGCAGCATGTTAGCAAATTCTTACAGTAGGAATTGCACTAAGGTATTGGATTGTTATTGAAGTATGGGTTTTCTTTTTCAGTTGTTGTACTTTGAGCAGGAGGAGACTGGTGGGCTGAGCCTTGCATTACAGGTATATATTTGCTGTCATATGTAACTAACAGAAGTTCATAGCTGCGGTACACTTGAAACCAAATCTTGATGATAATTTTCCTCATCTATTTGGGGGTTATTGTGACATCATAAGTGCAAAATGGTAGTAAAACTTGGCAGTTAGCTTATTTTACTTCGGAAGAACTTGCCGTTAGACTTTCAAGACTGTTATAATTGTAATCTTGCTATATAGTTAGTGCATGTTTCCTGTGCTTTTAATGTGGTCTTCAACAATTTCTTCTGGCACATAGAAATCTAAGTGGGAATCAGATTGTGGACTTTGTAGCAGGATATGCTACTGTAGTGGAGACTGTATGGTACATTGGAGGCTAGAGAATATCAAATGGAGGCAATGGTCGCATATAATGATGATGTTGCTATATGCTATTTCTCTATATTGTTTTATGCATTTTTTATTACTATGTTTGATCTGGAGGCTAAACACATTAGTGATCTTACTTAGTTAATAATATTGAGAGCATGTCCATCCAACATTTTGTTGGTTTCAGGAAGACAGTGCAAAAGCCGGAAAGATCACCTCTGCTGGAATGTTCTTTCTCGGGTTCCCCGTGTATCGGTTTGATCAAACTAATTCGGTAGGTTACGGCTACAAGTAAATTTCATTGTGGCAAAGTGCTTCCTCTATGGATTATTCCCTTGTAACATGATGTTCATTCTTACAGATGGCAGTTGCTAAAGATCCTGATGCTGCCTTCTTCAAAAAGTTGGATGGGTTCCAACCATGTGAAGTAAATGAGCTAAAAGCAGGCACTCATATATTTGCAGTTTATGGTAAGCTTATTGTCTCCATGCCACACTAGGTAAGCCGGTATTATATAGCTTTGAACCCTTTCTGACAGAAGTTTATTCAGGCGACAACTTCTTCAAAAGTGCAAGTTACACAATAGAGGTCCTTTGTGCTGAACCATTTTCGGAAGAAAAGAAAAACCTTCGAGATGTCGAGGCAAAGCTTTTGACAAAAAGAGCAGAACTGTCTAAATTTGAGGCCGAGTACAGAGAAGTTCGTTCTCACATCTTGCATCATATTATTATTGTTATGATATTTTCCAAGATATGTACATCTACGCCCTGCAAAATCATGTATTATTATATATCATCCCTGCAAAATCCTTATTTTTGTGTATGCCCTTCAAAAACTTAAATTTTATAAATATATAGTTGTACTTAAAAAATGTGCCTTTGTAATATATATATATATCTGATATCCAATGTTCTTCTGCGAATTGAATGACCCTATGGAAGATATCAATAATTTTCCAAAAGAAAAGGCACCTTTGAGGGGATATGCAGAAATCAAAATTTTACAGGGTGAGTTATCCAGTAAGATGATTATGTGGCAATACATATGTTAACGCTCCTATAATTAGTTCTTATTTCCCATACTCTTTTTCTGAAAGGGTAGTTGCTTTTGATGGTGAGTTTGGCAGGTATTGGCTAAATTTACAGAGATGACCAGCCGATATGCCCAGGAGATGCAAGAAGTAAGTTTAGTGGCACGTTATGCATGGAATAGTTTCTTCTCGTGCGAATTTGAGGTTCAATTTTTCCCTCTCTTTTTGGCTTTTCTAGATTGATGAACTTCTCAAGTCAAGGAATGCTATCCATGCCTCCTACACCAAATCACCTCTCAAAAGCAGTTCCAGTGGCACGAAGTTTAGAAATTCCTCCAAGGACTCTAAAAGTGATGAAGGACATCACAAAAAGGAAAAGAAATCGAAGGACCGCTCAAAAAGGAAGAAATGGTTCAAGATTCATCTGAAGGTGGACAAGAGAAAGCCTTGCTGAACAAAGTAAGGAAACTATTTCAAGCTATGTGGAGTTTCGTAATCATGCTTGCCTTTTCTCACTATTCTATTTTACCTGTTTCTACTCTGTAGGCTTCTCATAAAACCGAGGGTTTTATTGTGACAGCCTGTTCGGGAATCTGTTCATCCTTTCCTTCCTTTGTCTCCTGTTATCTGTTGTTTTTTCTTATTTTTTTCCTCTATCACTTTGATTTGTTTCTTTGAAAGGTTGCAATGTGCATGGTCATAGAAAAATTACGGAAAGAATCCTCTGCTACCATTTTTTGGCCTCATTAAACCTTAAAGATTCAAAGGACGGCTGCCCGTATGTATATGTCTAGCTTGTAGAAAGTTCATAGCCCGCCCTCAGAATCAGGTCATTCTTTCCTGCTGATGGTGGGAGTGCTGATCATTCTGAATATTGATTGCTGCACACTGTTCTTTTCTGGTGTATCATGAAGCATTTTTGACGTGTATTTCCCCCTCCGAGTATTCATTTGAAGTAGCAAACAAGACATGGGATTACAAACAGCCATGTATTGTTTTTCAAATCCTGATACAAAGTTACGTGAGCTTTTATCTGCTATCATTAAATAAAGAAACAGAGTTGATTGTACACAGGTGGCACACAAGTACCCAAGAGAGCAACCTGGTGTGGTGAAATTGTAATTTTCAACATAAACACATGTTCGACTAAGGAATCTTTTGCTACTTTCTGATAATGTGGATTGTGTAATTTCCATTCATTTTTCACCCTCATGGAAAATTGAAATTTGAACCGGATGGAACTATTTCTATGCCATTGGAAACGATACAACTCCAAAAATGTTAAAAAATGTGATTTTTGGGCGCGCGTGCAGCTGCAGGTTACCTTATCTAAAATCTCCAAATCCAAATTAATTGAATCTGACTCTCTCGCTTTGAGTCACACTTTGATCTGACTTTTGGAAAAAGGATGCTGGGCTAAGGACCTCAAGGATCCAGCAAATTGAGCTGTTCATGCATGTATGCTATTTTTAGTGTACTCACTGTTTACTCGTTGTACTGTAGTAGTGCAGCTTATTCATTTCAACACTTGATAACTCTTGGTTGTGCAATGTTGGATAACGGCATGCAAATTAATAAGCATGCAATGGCGAACCAGACGATCAATCGAGCAACAAACACATCACCGTCCTCTTCCAGGATAACAAATTAATTATCATCTGTCGAAGAATTAGAGTCTACTTCTAATGCAATCTTTGTGATGCTACACAAATGATCAGGTAGTATCACCAAATGGAGGTAGTATCACCAAATGGAGCCCCCCGGAAAACGTTTTATAATTAATGACGCCATAACCATAACCATACTTATTAATTTAGCTGTTAACAAGATAAAATCATATGTAAAACCAATTCTCTCTCCCCACAGTAACACTCTTATAATGAGTTGTTGGGGAGGTCGCAGCGGCGGCGCACCTCGCCCTTCCTCCCGGTCTTGACGCCGTAGACGCTGAGCTTCTCCATGGCGTGGGCGAAGTCGGCGAAGAACGCCGACTGGTTCGCGGCGTAGAGCTCGACGAAAGGCCTCGTCCTCTCGTCGGCCAGCAGTGCATGGTCGGACGCGAGCAGCCCCAGCCCCCTCCCCAGGTTCTGGAAGTACGCGTTGTCGAACTTCCCGGGCGTCGTGATGTCGTTGAACGCCGCCATCGTCGAGTCCTTCATGTAATTCGCGCACGCCTTCTGCAGCGCCTGCGCGTACCTCGGATTCATCGACGGGTCGAACGCAGCGGAGCCGCCGCCGTTGTAGTTGTAAATGCGCTCCGCGAACTCCTTGCAGTGGGCGAATCCTAAGGTGTGCGCGCCCGTGAGCGCAACCATTTCCTGGACGGTGAATCGCTTGGACGCGAATAAGGAGATGATCTGCGACATGCTCGTGTTGGCGCGGGGGAGGTTGGCCTCCACGGCGCCCGGGTCGGAGACGACCGAGTCCTTGCGGCCCAGTCGGACCGGGTAGAACGGCCCGCCCACCATGGACACGAGGTCGCGGGTGGCTAACGCCAGGATGTCCGCGCACGACACCACCCCGGGGCACTCCAGCTCGAGGTTCGTCTTCGCGCGGACCACCGCGTCGAATGCGTCGCCCGGGAGGGAGAGGTTGATGTCCGCGTCGCGCTCAGAGCGGTGGAACGCGTTGGTCGCCATCAGAACAGATGCATCGCACCTGATCATCATTGATAAATATATTCTCCGTAACTAATTACTGAATTCAAATCACGTAAGAGATATACGAACGGTTATATCGCAATACCCGCCGACGAAGCAGTCGTGGAAGAAGAGGCGGAGCGTGCCGGCGGCGGTGGTGGGGTTGGTGATCTGCTTGTCGGTGACGACCCTGGACACGATCTCCTGCAGCCGCGGGCACGTGCGCTCGTAGTACGTCGTCTTCAGCTTCGCGTCGGCCGGCGCCGAAGAGCACAAGAATACGATCGCCGCGGCGACGACGGAGGCTACGAAAGCCAAGGAATTGGGACGACCCATCCTTTCTCTTTTCTTTTTTTTTTTTCCTTTTTCGTTTTTTTTGGAGTACTTATATGAATGGATTTGGTGCTTCCTCTCAAGAGACGAGAGGAAAGGGGAGAAATGTGGGATTAGAAGAAGAAAAAGAAGAAGAAGAAGAAGAAGAAAGAAGAGAACAAGTATCCTGCTTGGGTTGGAGGGGGAAAGGAGAGAGGTTCTGTGGCAGGGAGATGTTGTAGGGAGGAGAGAGGGGAAGAACTCTACAGTGCAACGGCTGCATGTCGCGGGTGTAAGGGTGACGTGTGGGGCCCGGAGGAGCGTGGGGTCCACATTTCAACGCTGCAATGAGGACGCCTCGTGCTCGCGGTGGAATCTTTGGAGCGGCATTCGCGGGTTTGAACTTCGGAAATTCTAATTTGGATTTTGCTTCCCCATCTAATTATAGCTCCTAATTAAATTAATTTGGTGGCGTATGTGGGCCCGGCCCACGTTTTTGCCATTTTTAGGTCCGGCCCAATGTAGCGCTCGCTCACAAAATATATATAATATTTTGAACGCGTAAATATAAAACACAAGTTTTCGAGAGAGAGAAGCAATAAATTATACAATTCATATAACTTTTAATTATTAGATTTCACGCAAAACTTGTTAAACTTTGTTTCGACATGTCAGCGGCTCCGACGCTTCTCATTGGCTGCGCCTTCGCTGTTGACGTCACCTCGCATTCCTGTTCTCGAACCCCTCCACCTCCCTCAACCCTCTCCTAAAATCACCCGAAAAAAAGAAAAAGTTAGATAGAGAGGGGGGGAAACCCTACTCTCGATCACCTTAATCATGCGTTCTTTTCGATTCGGGAGAGGAGGAGGAGGAGGAGGAGGATTCAAGGAATGGGTTCTCCTCTTCCTGCTGCTTCTCTCTGCTTTCTCCCGAAGCGGGGCTTCCTCCTTTGGACATGCTCGGAAGATGCTCCTGAGGGAAAAGGTCCGCGAGATGTGAGTAGTATCACTCTTACTTGAATCCCATCATTTGTGTTTCCATGATTTAAATCCTGGACAAAGTATGATGCGTCTCGGATTGAATGGTTCAGGCTCTGATTCAGAGAAAAGTTTAAGCTTTTCTCGGCTAAATAGTTATATTTTCTTTGCATGATGTTACTGTTTGTGCTAAATTTTTCGATGAAATGGTGACGATAGGCGATATCCGTTTTAAGAAAGATTAGATTTTAGTCCAAAATTTTTGAATTTACTAAATGTCTAATGTGCGTGTGCTTGTATTAGCATAAGTTTGATCAAAGAGGTGCCTTATTGGTCGAGAAAGCGTTTCGGCAAGGAACGTTGCTAGAAGAAATAGCAAGAGCTTACCTTCTCGCTAAATTTGGTTTGGTTTCTGATCACTTAAGGATAAGAAAGACATACATCAATCTTAAAGAAGCTTTCTCTGATTAATTATCAGAATTAGGGTTTAGACATGTAGTGAGAGTGTGATGTGAAATTAGTGTTGCTATATCACATTTGAGATTAAGAATTTAAGATAGAGATACATATTTTAGTCAAACCACCTATTTCTTAGGTTATCTAGTGAAAGAATCTTCTTTTGTCTTATAAAAGTTCATGCCATACAAGCTTCTTTGATAGCTTAATTCATGTTTTATGTTCCTTTTCAGGTTTTACCATGCTTATGACAAATACATGGCTCATGCTTTTCCGGTAACTTCATCAGCCTTTTATGGTTTTCTCAAGTTATATTTTTCCTTAAGAAAGTTGCAATCATTATCTCTTTTCACTTTGCAGCATGATGAGTTAAAGCCTCTTACCAATACTTACACCGACTCCCTTAGCGAGCTTGGAAATCTAAATGTACTGATTTGTTGATTTGTCATCAAGTTGAAAAGTTTTCCATTTTAGCTAACAATTACAGATGCTGAATGTGAGATTATTATCTCGTTTCTTTTCTTATGTCAGCTTGAACACCTGCCACAGTATTATAATGGATCTGCCTTGACGCTTATTGAATCATTATCTAGGTATACTTCCTGAGCTCTTCACCTCGTTTGACTTGCAGAAATGCAATTATTGATTTAAAGATCAGAAACAACAATTATTAGCTGCTGCGCAATGTAATTTTTTGTTGTAAGTTTCATTTATATAAGGTCTGTTAAGATCGGTCGTCATGTCATTCGATTTTCGCTTATATTTCAAGCCTAGAAAACCCTTAGTCACAACAATCTTTGTGTAAATCTTTGTTATGTATGTCTAGTCTCCCCAGTCTTATCATTTCTGCCGAAGTGTTTTAGTTTGCACATTTAAAATTTGCAGACTAACTAGATGTATGGAGGATGCTATACATGCTCTTTTTTTTTTGTTTTGTCCTTTCACCTTATAGTATACTCTTTTATGTGTGTTGACCATGAACAGAACTTTCCTCATTTATTATATTAGTCTGTTCCTAAGGTTGAAAGGTGATTCTCTTTCTGTTTGGCTTATGCAGTCTTGTTGTCTTAGGTAACTACACAGAATTTGAAAGAGGAGTTCTTTGGCTTTCACATAACCTTACATTTGATGTGGATGCGCGGATAAATTTGTTTGAGGTACACTTTCTAGTATTTTACAATACGATATGATTTTTCACAAAATAGATAAATTTTTACATAAGAAGTCTATCTTCAATGTAGACATTTTTGTTTTTCCTGTTGTCTTCCGATTGCTCTTATTTTTACCTACTTCTTTTCACTTATGCAGTGCAATATAAGAGTTCTTGGAGGACTTGTTTCTGCTCATATTGTTGCAGCCGATAACAAGAGCAGGCTTGCTGATGGATTATACAAGAATCAGTTACTCAATCTGGCTGAAGATTTAGGTCGCCGCTTTCTACCTGCATTTGAGACTCCTACAGGGTTGCCGTATGCATGGATAAATCTAAAGGTCGTACGCATAAGTCTACTCCTTGATAAATGAGATTTATATTCGATATTTAGGTCTCTGATTATGTTCACTTGGACTACTAGCATACACCAGCCTACTTATTTTATTCGTTGGAATAGTGTATTAGCATTATTTGTTCTGTCCCTCTGTTGTGATTTAATGGCCATTCTGACTTCTGAGGGTCTTTTCTTTGACAGTACGGAGTAATGGAGAATGAGACAACTGAAACAAGCACATCAGGGTGTGGTGAGTAGGCCGATCATCTCAAATCTTGTTGCAGCACTACTTTTTCTTCGGTATACTAAAGAGATCTGCTATAATTTCAGGTTCTCTTATTCTTGAAATGGGAGCATTGTCGCGCTTGACTGGTGATTCTAGGTATGAAGCTGCAGCTGTTCGTGCGTTGCGTAAATTGTGGAGCATGAGAAGTTCTTTAAATCTCTTGGGCACAACTCTTGATGTTGTGACTGGAGAGTGGATAGAGTACTCGTCAGGCATTGGTGCTGGTACTTCCCCTTGTTTAACTGTATTCATCTGCAATGTGATTTATCAATAGAAATTGCCAGCTTCGGCTTAGTTGGTTACTTTTGCAGTTGAACACAGTGATTCCATTTAATTGCCATGATGCTACCAACAAATTAAATGATTAAATTGCTTCTCAATTATGAATGTAAAATTTTGAGTGATTGATATATTTCTTCTGCGACTTTTGTAGGAGTTGATTCATTTTATGAATATTTGATGAAAGCTTACATTCTTTTCGGAAGTGATGAGTTCTGGGACATGTTTCATTCTGCGTATATTGCTGTGCAAAAATACTTCCGGCATGGCCCATGGTGAGGTCTCAATCTTTTCTCTTCTGGATTCCTTCAGAGATGTTCCTAAAGTTCTTCCAACTTATGGATGTGCTATTTGTTTTATATGTTTTGATCTAATTAGATATGGAAGCAAATGTCCATAAATTCTCCTGCTGGTAATGCTATTTATGTGTAAAAAGTTTGCACCTATGAATGAAGTAGGCCTCTTTTGGTTACAATACTATTGTCTTGTCTTTTAAAATCAAATTTATGTGATGGAATCTGCTGGCGGATTGTTTGGCATTTGTTTAGGAATAAGATAAATTTTGTTGCAAGCTGCCATAGTAAACACTACCAAAATGACTTGTCATTTTAGAGAAAAGAATTGTCATAATATAATAATGCTTGTTTTTGTGCTTATCTATAGATAGCTTTTTCTCCCTTTGGAAGTTCAAAAATTTATCTATAAATAGCTTGTTCAACTAAAATTTAGTATAGGCACCTGTTTCCAGGTATCATGATGCTGATATGAGGAATGGGAAAGCTACATATTGGCAGCTAACCAGCCTTCAGGCCTTCTGGCCTGGTCTTCAGGTTACTATGTAGACCCATAAAGGCATTTTGTTAATGGTAAATAGATGTTTACATGTTTTAGACTCATTTCTTATTGCTAGCAGACTCTTGTAGGAGATGTTGCAGCTGCCAACTTGTCACATCGTGAATTTTTTAACGTATGGGAGAAGTTTGGTGTGCTTCCTGAAAGGTATATATGATGTTTCCTTTAAGAAATAAGCAATTTATCAAGGCTGTATCATATATTTGAAGTTAGAAGCACTTGACATCTACATTTAATGTCTTTTTTGCACCTTAGAGCATTTTGGTGGTTCAACTAGTTTAAGATGAATGATTTCCTCATTAGAGTGATTGAACTGGTAAAATCTGGCAATATTGTAAGGTTTTCTATATTAGATTGTTGTCACCATCATCATCTTAACCGCTGGCAGTAATGTGGGTAGGCTAATGACTCAAAAGTCAAAAGGCTTTGGAAGAGTTGACAAACTTTACAACTGGCTATATTGAGACATATCTCTTTGGAATAGGTGTAGCAAACCTCCCTCTTCATGTTTATGCAATGCATGATGTACAAGTTAATTTGTCATGCTTCTCTTGTATTAAATCGATATCGTGAGACATCTGTCTTTGTTTGCAGATATCTTTTGGACCATGACATGTTGCATCCAACGGAGAAATATTACCCATTGCGCCCTGAACTTGCTGAGTCTACATTTTACCTTTATCAAGCAACTAAAGGTAACTGAACTGTTTCTAGGTTTCGTTGATTTGTATGAGTTTCTTTGTATCCCTTGAAAAGTTGAGACTGATGAGCAACAGATGTTTAACTGAATGTGAAAGCAATATTTTATTATTCGGTCTTCACATAATACCGACAAAGGCAGCTTACACTTGTTTCAAATTTATTTGCTTAATTTCTGTGGGTTTTACTTAAAGAGTCCAGTCAGCTATTTTTTTGCTATGCGGCATCAAGTTAGCTTTCAAATTAGCCTTAGTATGGTTAATAGTTGATAATTTGATTCCAGATACTTTGCTATTTTTCTTGATGTAGGTTACTAATACGTTTTAATCTCAGATCCTTGGTACTTGGAAGTGGGTGAAGCCATCATTGGCTCTCTTAATCACTACACTAGAGTAGATGGTGGCTTTGCAAGCATCAAAGATGTTTCCACGATGCAACTTGAAGATCACCAACATAGCTTCTTTTTGTCTGAAACGTGAGTAGCCTTATGTCTGTTATCTATAATCTGCTACTAAGGATAAACATAATATATTTTAAAATACATAAGTGTCATTGGCGACTATTAGAATATTACCTGCCGATGGAATGAATAAAATTTGTTGCTTCTCCTTTTTGGCAGATGCAAGTACCTTTATCTTCTTTACGACAATTCTTTTTTGGCTGATAAAAATTACATATTCACAACTGAGGGCCATCCCCTCCCTGTGAGAAGTTGGTGGCAGGAGAGGCTTCCAGAGAGCCATATTCTGAGTAATTGGACATTCGGAAAGGTGTGTATCAGTCCTTTTTAATAACTGCAATTCCTTGGCACTACCTCTTTTTCTGTATTTTTTTTTTCCGGCATATCTGATCACTGGTTTTATTTTAGCTTGTTTACTTATTATTTTTCCTACTAGTTTGTATAGTTGAGACCTTTTTACCACATGTTTGTCCCTATCACCATAAATTGGTGAGGTCGATTTTGTCATTTAGTAACACAAAGGAAAGTGAAATAACTGCTTTTCTTAGCACATTTATTTATCAATCAAGTTGGAAAGTTCTACCATTAGATCCATAACTTTGATAAAGAATCCGAACTCTATTATCTCCGGTAGTAGTCAACAGATGAATTTGCTGACTTCATACGAAAAATGTGTACCGCAACAAATCCCTTATTTATTGGCAATTGACTTCTAATTTGGTGATGTTTTTTATTTATTTTCCTGTAGGGTGGAAATCAAGCAACTCATGTAAGTGCATTATCATCTCAAATTTGTCCAGAGACTATCTTCAGGGAAAGTGTCGGTTCACAGCACGAGAGTGCATGTCATGTCCCTGATGTCCATCCAAGTCACAGATGCCGATCTCACAACGAATGTGGCATCGACTCAACAACCTGTAGACAGAGAACTTGTAGTATGGCTGGTTATTGTGGCCTGTGGTTATTTGTGTAGCATAATTATTTGCTATATACTAGGTGGTAATTAAATTGTGTACTGTTCTTTTTACCAAAGGCAAAATAAACGCAAAAGGAATAAGCTAAATTAGATTGTAAGATAGTGTACATTAGAACAATATTTTTGTGGTAATTAATCAGCAATGTCGAGTAGCAATAATTTTAGATCTCGCTATTTGCTGGTTGTAGAATATATCTTCTTTTAATCATTTTGTTTGCACTTTGAAAGCTGAATCATGTTGTCATCTCTTATGAGGAACCAAATCGTTTTAAAGTTCAATCACGCTTTTTTATTTTCTTTTGAAGAATTATTGAGCATTTAAATTCTACATGGTATATTCGTTCTCTTTCATAGTAAAACAGGAGATATTACTAACGCTATTGAGTATAAGAAGTGTTCTTTTTTCTTTTCTTTTCTTATATGGTTGTTGTGCTCTTGTAGATTGAGTAATATCCAGGAGCTAACTACCATATGCTGTGAAAGTGTATAGAGAACCCTTCAACTATATATAGCATATTTGGACATCGATACCTAAACATTAACTTTTTCATGTCTTGTTAATTTCAATTTGAATATTCACATCCTTTTCATTTACTTTATGCAATAAAGAAATTTATCACGCTTTTAATTTGCCGATGAAAATATGGATTTTGTTTACAATTAGCTAGACTGATAACGGAAGCATAGGATTGATTATGTACCATATTATCCAAAAACTTAATGTGCCAAAATTGGTTCAAAAATATATATAACACTTCATACATTTTTACAAAATAGTTTTATTAGAACACGCACAAATGGACAACGATCGCGTAGCAGGTAGAGGAAACATTGCCCTTGGACTCAGCAACTTCTAAGAAAAGAGAAGATCATGACATGCGACGTATACTTAACGGCTAAATGGGATGGTAGTATTTCATTTTCTGCCATGAAGCATTGTACTCTTCCTTACCTGTTTGACCTTTAATTTTATTGCAAACGAACAGATGCATCTTCCGATGAAAATGCTATGAGAACCACGAGTATTAATGTAACTTACATTACGTTGCTGAAATTATTATCATTATCATCTAAATTATTCTCAAGCAAATTCTGATGGAATAATTGCACCTTCTCGACTGTAATCACTTCTTCTTCTACGACCGCATTACTCTTTAATCATGCTTTTTTTTTTAGAGTAAAAGCGGAAGAGAGTGTCGGATCGTTGGCGCTAACCATTAATCCCAAAAGGTCGAGCTGGTAGAAATACGCAACTAATTCACTTAAAGCGTACAGATACAGCGCTCACGGGTCTTGATTGTGACTCGGCCCAATCAGCCTCATGCCACTTCAAACATGACTCGGCCCACCCAGCCTTACACCATTTCAAACATGACTCGGCCCAACATGACCTCCCGCCACATGGCAGGATGCTGACCTATTTAAGCCAACAAAAAGGTACATAATTGATCTATCTTAATAGTGTTAAAAGTCTTATAACTATATTTGGAGATACCGCGCATTCACATTATATACATCTCATAATTCTAACTTGTATCAAAATGTGAAATTAACGGCTATCGTCTCAAAAGTAGTAAACTGTTAGATAACGGTATTCTAATTAATATTTTTATATTCAACAATCTTCTTCATATTTGAGCCTGAAATATTTTGATAGGTCTAAAACGTGCACTTAAATTAATAGAAGACAAAACTCATGCTCTAACAACACGTCAAAAATGACAAGCTATATTTAATTCTACTAAAACCACTAGTGAATTGCATAGCCCTTCAATTGGAAATGGTACCTTTGTTTTCTTGTGAAGAAATGAAAACATCACATGTGTAGCATTGATAAATTTGGAATTTCGAATCTACTAATTTGGCAGTGTCATATCCAACTGGACTTGCTTGCATGCCAGCAAGGAAGTGATGCTTCTGTAGAACTACCAATTAAGAAAATTATTGTTCATCTAGCACCATCAAGGCATTCAAAACTACCACTAATTGCTTAGTAGATGAGACCAAACTATATAATTATACAGTCGCTCCGTTTCTAATTAACTATGTTCCTTTGGGCAAATATAAATCAATCAACATTCTAATTTCTTGTTTCATCTCTTCAATTTAATTGCGCATGGCGAGTGGATGCGTTACTGTCTCTACGGATCTCAAGTTGTTATCACCTACATTCATGCATGCATGGCTAGCTCCGCTTCACTTTCTTCATTTTGTCCATGTGAGAAAACAATTTGAAATACCTCGACTATTAATTTCAGAACATGTGGGAGTCAAATAAGCAATGAATAGAAGCACCTGGGAACACAGGAAGAGATCATGAAAATCCTGATAGTAACAAGAATATAAAACAATTAACACAACCTCTAATGCGACATCAGCAGATGTAGTAAGCAAAATAGTACGCAAGGAAAAGGGAGGATATGTATATGTATTCGCTTTCTACAGGTGTAATTACATGATTGTTCCTATCCACTTTGAGTTTTTTCCTAACGTAATAAGCTGATGGAAAAGGTTGGTCATGTTACATTTTGTTAGTTACTTTTCAGGAGTCATAGCCTATCTTTAATTTGCATGGCGCAATTGGCACATTGTGCACTCAAATGATAGCAACACACTTACACTTATCCTAGTTTGTTTTCTTCACTCAACCAATCTTCTCCTTATTAACCAAAACGGCTGATCAAATAGTCAGACCAAAGAATAAGTCTTAAAAACTGTGCTCATGTATATAACATTGATTCGATCAATTGAGCCATGCTACGTGCACTGACGAGAGAACCAACGAAAGGGACATCTGAATATAATAGACAGGAACTTACACTACCAAATGGTCGAAATGAGAATTAAATCTAGGACCTCTTAGACTGGAGATAACGTGGGACTGATTCTCTGATACATGTATATTTATTCAGAAAAATTGATACGATAAGAAATGATCCAAAAATAGTCTAAGTAATCAGCTATCTATCTATCTATCTCTTTCTATCAAAACCAAAATAACCTCATGGAAAAGGATTGCGTCGAGGAGAGGTATACATAGATTGAATGGTTGAGTACGTCCTCAACCGCTCACACCCTCCTTGCTTGCTAGCTGGTGAGATCATTACGTTTGTGAACGCCCCTCTCTCTCTCTCTCTCTCTCTCTCTCTCTCTCTCTCTCTCTCTCTCTCTCTCTCTCTCTCTATATATATATATATATATATAACACCTATTGTATAAGCCACTCGTGCACAAGTATAAGCTATAAGCTAGGACAACGTTGTCAACACTTAATGGCTTCGACTCTTCTTTGGTTGAGTGTTCTTCTTCAAATGATTTTAATTATAAGCAGCGGTCTCACGATACCGTCCGATCAACCTAGCTTTGATCAGAATTATGCTGTGACATGGGGAGGAAACCATGTATCATTTCTAAACCAGAGAAGCGAGGTCCAGCTCTCCATGGATCAAAGTTCTGGTATATATAGATACGTACCCACCACTCAACCTATATATGCATTGTATCTTCTACGCTCACACGTTTTGCCATGTTCATGATGTTTTTAGTTTATTTTTTGAAAAAAAAATATTAAAGGACCAATGTTATTTTCCTTCTTTAGTTCTATCTATGATCCATTGTTCTTTTTTTTTTTCTTGTTCGTAAGATAATGAGTATTAATTTGCTTGAAAGAGCAATTAATATTGTGCATGGTGTTATATATATTACGTATTTTAGAGCTATATGCAGAAGGCTGTATATATTACTACCATGCTTCCGTGCATGCATAAAATGATAAAAGATCAACCGGATTTCTTGAAGCTTTTTCTGCTGATATGGAAATTAACTTTGTTTTAGTATTAATATTGTTTCTTTGTGCGTATGAGGTTGTGTTGATTTTATTACGTATTTATTTACGACGCGGCAAAACCAAATGAGAAACTAGCTAGGTGCGTACTACAAGAATTTTAGAACGTAGGGTATATTTAAGGAATATATATTGCACATAATTCTTTTCACAGCTCATACGTTTATGTTTTTATATTGCTTGTCTAAAATTAATGTTGCTGCAAATATCTAACCCAAAAAAACTTCGCAAATTTAGGTTCTGGATTCAGCTCCAAGTTGGGGTATGGTTCTGGGTTCTTTCACATGAAAATAAAGATACCTAACAAGGATTCTGCTGGAGTTGTCACTGCTTTCTATGTAAGCTTCCAATATTTTTTGTTTTTTTTTTTTTTTTTCGGACATGAATTAATGTCACTGTCAATTTTCATAGGATGACTAGTACTTGATATCCTTCTCATTAAAGTCTAATAAAGTATGTTGTTTACTTGCAAGAATGAACCATGCCATTAGATTTTCAAAGTAATTATAGTTTCCACTGATAATTAATTAAATACGTATGATATTTTTGGACCGCATACATAAACTAGTTAAAAGCGCGCGTATGATTTTTGTGTACAATTTAACAGATGTCATCTAATACCAGCAACCATGATGAGCTGGACTTTGAGTTCTTGGGGAACAAGGAAGGGAAGCCTATTACTCTCCAAACTAACATCTTCACCAACGGGCACGGGAACAGAGAGCAGAGGATATACCTGTGGTTCGACCCAACTGCAGATTTCCATGACTACAAGATACTATGGAACCCTTATCAAGTGGCGTTAGTACAGCTCATATTTAATCTACATATATATATATATATTGTTACACTTGGATTTGGAGAGGAACTCGCGACTTTTAAATAACACTAGTTTTCGTAAATTAGGATTAATTACTGCAACATGTTGAGAGATGTGTTATTTGCTCGATCAGGTTCTTCGTGGACGAAACCCCCATCAGAGTATTCAAGAACCTAACAAGCAGGGGAGTAGAGTACCCGTCACAAGCGATGCAAATAATAGCGAGTCTATGGGACGGCGAGGATTGGGCGACCGATGGGGGCCAGACCAAGACTAACTGGTCCCAGGCACCCTTCACCGCGCAATTCCAAGGTTTCGCCGTCGACGGTTGCATTTCACCTCCGGGATCGAGCGCCAGTTCATGCTCATCTCCAGGCCTCTGGTGGAATGCCGCGAGCTTCAGAGAGTTGGATTCTTCTCAGAACACAGCATATCAAAACGTCAGGAAGAAATATATGACTTACGATTACTGTAGTGACAAACAAAGGTTCCCTGTATTACCCCCTGAATGCGCTATGCAGAATACAAGATGAGTTGCAGTGAGAGACGTAAAAAATGAAGGGTAAATTTTCTGTAGAATAGCATGAAAACAAGAGTATAAAAATGAAGTAACAGCACATACCAAGAGAATAAAACTGGTCCGACGTGAAATTCATCCGCCGTGCATGCTTCGACTAAGTGTTCTTTCGTTTAAGATGATATGCTAATATTCAGAAGAAGTGTAAACAGATTTGGCCAGCAAAACAAGCTTGACATTTACAGCAGGATAGAATAATCACTCATTTACACGAGTACATTAGTTTCTATATTTACACAATTTTGCCTATAGTATTGTTTGAGAAAAACTGTTCAAGAAGCTCTGACATCGTTTTAGACAGCTTTTCAATATGAAACCAGAAGCAGAAGGTCCAAAGTGTAGCCTAGGCTATAGAGGTCCAAAGGATCAAGAGGAAACCGCGCATGTTTGGTTTTGTAAAATTAAACTGCCATACTGCTATCAAATGAAGAGAACTTCAGAAGATCCAAGAGATTTCAGATAGAAAGTGTGTTCCCAAGTAGGCGCACTATGAAATCAGTGTCCTAGAGTTAGAGAACCATGTTTTGTGTTTCTACTAGTTTTAAACTAGCCAATGGCGTTTCTTATACCCTACAACGGGTTTCACAACATTAAGCATAAATCATTAAATAAAGCCTACATTCCACGCTTTCTCTTATGCAACTTCCACTGCTTCAGCACATACTGTATGACTTCCTTCAGTGTTGCTTTCCTGCCTTCTCTGGTGTTCCAGAACTCAGGAACGACGTATCTGCCGCTGGGATTGTATTCATTCATCTCCAGCAAGGCCGTAGTCACTGCCTTGTAAACCTCAACACCGAGCTCTTCCTTCAATCTCTGCAGCTTCTCATCATCCTCCATTAAAACTTCCTGCACCACAGTATATAATTCCCCATTTCAAGTGCTCAAGAACATAACCAAGTTGAGATTGAATCATGAATCAGAAGCTGGGTTTTACAGTCAATTATAAAATCAGAGAAACCGATGAACTATACCTTGAAAGAACAACTACAAGAAACACGAGATTCTATTTACCCAAAGTTGAACTACCAATCGCCAGAATGTGGCTGTAGAAAATATACCTTTTCTTTTCCATCCACCATAACTACTTTGAAAGGAAACCATTCTGGATTTCTGAGCTCATCTTGCCATTTCGAGCACAAAATTGCAGAATTAACATCTGCCTCCTCCTTCGGGAATTTCAGCCTACACGCATTTTGAAAGACCTTTTCATCGAGCTCGCCCATTCTCTTAATTACAATTATTGAGCGGTTTGTACCACTCAACATCTCAGACAAGCCCTGCATGAGCCAAGTTCTTAGAGATAAGATTTATAATACAATAAGAGATTCATAGATCCAAAACTACATAAATGATCAAATTGTCATACCATTATCAGCTCTTTCCGAGCTTCCTGTAGCTCATCATTGCTCTTGCGCTCTTTGATGACAAGTGTTTGGTTGAGAGCTTCCATATCTTCCATTTCCTCAATTTTGTCTTTAAGCTGCTCACTCATCTCATCAATTTTCTTCTTCACAGCAGAATCTTCCTCCCCTCCCATATGCTTCATCACCTCCAGCTTCCCCTTCAGCTGCTGTATTTCCAGCTCAAGCTTCTGTTTTGCATCCAGCTGCTTTTCCAACTGAAGTATCTTCTTCAGAGCAGCCTCTTTCTCTCTCTGCAAGTTTCCTCTAGTCAGACAACTTTAAACGATATAATAAAACTAATTATTATTGCTCATGTTTTTATACAAGAAAAATAAACTGGCCAGGAAAGCATGAGAAAAAGGGGGGAAAAACTAAGCAGAGACCTTCTGTTCTTCCACGAGCCTCAACACACTTTCATCAGACTTCTGCTGCTCTATGGTTGCCAACTGAAGCGAGCTGTTCTTCATTGCATTCTGCAAGAACAAAATACAATCCAAATGAAGAATTTCTAGCCTTCATTCAAGTTTCGAATCATCATACTTACTCTTACACAGATTAAATAGCGGCAGCAGGGAGCTGGATAGCACAAAACAAAAGTGCATTTTAGGTCCAATTATACTGTACAAAGTGAAGTTCCGCTGGGAAAGGCAATTACAAGTAGATTTAATAGTATCCAGTCAAGACTCCTCATTCAAAACAGTAAAACCTTGCACTAACTGGAATTAACATTCTCATTGCTGCATACAAACTTGATTATCTGGAATTAACATCCTCAGACTAAAGGTTTGACAAGTAATGACAATAATGACATCAATAGAACTTTCTGAAAAGCAGTGACAAAGCCATAGGAAAGAGTGACACACAAATCAGACAATAGGCTGAATTTAAGCTTGACAGAAAAAAGATCTTTTAGCTGTTGCATTATCTGGAAGAATAAGGATAAACCGAAAGAAAGTCACCTTCTGCTTCTCTTGTTCAAGCTTTCTTTTGTCAACGTCATTTTGAGCAGCCAGCTTCTCCAGTTGTTCACGCCTTAAATCTAGTTCTTTCTTTTTAGAATCCAGTTCGGTTCGCAGCTTCTCATTTTCCTCAAATATTCTACGTGAATGATCACGAGCAAGATTCTGCATCTTTCGGATCTCTGACACAACAAAACAAGGATAACGAGTGAGAATGCAGTTAAACAATATCAAATGATAGTAATGATGTCCATAACAGAGCTACTAGTTAGGTTTCAACTGAAGAAAACTTAATATCACTACTCTGAGCAGAGAATTTTGGTTGAATAATTTTATGATGGTACCTAATTATTTAATTTTGAAACAAAATGATCGGTGGCAGCTACCTTATGAACTATAGCACATGAAGTTCAACAAGTTTAAAAAAAGTAGTTTCAAGTGCTTAACTGATAGTTAGCAGAACAATGATCCTATTTTGATCAACTTGCTTTAGCCTCTTTTCATCTGACCAGTACTACTCTATAGCACTTACCAAGATCTAATGAGGAATTCATAAAAGAAAGCTATAAGAATCTCGTAAACGAAATGCAACAGTCACAAAAATTTTGCACAGAATAAGAAGCGGATTGATCGTATGTGCGAACTACAATGAATAGATACTGTCGAGGATGAAAAGACAGTTTATGACATAAAGAATATGTTATAGAATATGAAACAACTCTGTAAAAGCTTAAGGTACCAAAGAATTGTATTTTTAATATTTATATTCAACACTCCCACTAACGTCTGAGCTCGAGACTTTTTAATAGGCTCAAGACATTGAATTGAATTGAATTATATAAGAGGATATTAAATGAAACAAAGGAGTCAGGCGGAACTCGAAGTTAGAACCTCCTGCTCTGAAACTATGGTATAGAATATGAAACAATTGTTGGTCTCCAAAAGCTTAAGCTACCAAAGAACAGTATTTTTAATATGTATATTCAACAAAATAAGCAATACTGATAACCTAGATACTAGACAAACCTTCATTATAAGCATGAAAGAGCTGGTCCCTCTGCTCCATCATTGTATCAAGGGCCATGTTGGTCTCGTTGTATTTACTTTCCAGCTCTTGCAAATGTCGATTCTTCCCCTCGATCTCACTAGCTAAATTTCTAACAAGGCTGTCAGTCTTCCGCGACTCTTCACTGGACAGATCGTTGATAGTTTTTAGGTCTCCATTTTTCCTTAAATGCTCCCCTATTGGGCCAGGAGAATTGTAATCCTCAGCACGCGCCACCCATCCAAATAAATCCGTCCCCTTGTGCTTCCTTTCTAAATAGTCCGTCTTACCAAAGTGCTCCGACTCAAAATGATTTTCAAAGGCCATTGAGTCTCTAAATCCAGACCAATCCTTAGAGAAATCGACAACGGCATTCCCAGTGTGGCCTTTATAGTTCCACAATGCATGGACTTTTAACGGGTTGAAGCGGGATAGCTGCTCCTTTAGCCTATTTCCGCTCTCACCGACATACCGACCATCCTTAAAGTCCCTTGGCACATTTACAAGAATGCCCATCCAGGGCCACACAAACTGCTCATCTCTGTTTTTGGAAGAATGTGGTTGTGGCGGCTCTATGATTGCTGATCGCACTAATTTCCCAGAAGTTTCAGAGACATCATTTCGTATGTATTTTTCGAGAGCCCGGTGGGTTGCCTTTAGTTTGCCCTTCCTGTTAGAAGCTCCGATTCCAGAAGCATGCTGGAGCAGATCTTTCAAGTTATAGTCTTGCTTCTTTTTCCCCACACAGAAAGGACATTTATATGTCCTCTCAGTATTTCTTATTTTATACTTCCCGGCCTTTAATCGTGAGTAATATTTCTCGATATGCTCGTTAATTTCTGACTCACTAATGTCAGATTCTCCGTCTGAACTGTGATCCATAAATCTGAAGAGGAAAAAGACCAAACAAGAGCAATACATTAGTGCTTTTTGTGGGATTGATGGTAAAATGTGCAAGTATTTTAAAATCAGAAGACAGTAAGTTACCAAAATTCTTCTTAAATCAGGAGGACGGAAAGTCTATAAATCATGAACAACAATTCTCCAAACGTAGTCCTACCTGCAAGGATATATGATCATTTTTACCATATGGAAAAATCACACTGCATGCACTGAAAAAGATGCAAATATATTATCAAGCATTGGATTTCAAAAGTTACACTGTGAGAAGGTAAATCTAATTAATAAATGAAAACACGAAGTATTCCTGTAATTTCCCCGAAAAACTTCTCAAAGAATAAAAAAAAATAAAGCAATGTATTCTTCTTCTTCTTCTTTTCTGGCCGGTAAAAGCATGAAATTCATGGTGAGTTGGAACAAAGAGCAAGAACAAACTCTTCGCTCTCGGTAGTTCTCCTTAATTACTAATTTACTCTCACATAATTAGTTTTAACTCCCTTAGGATCTTTCACATACTCATTTTCAACTATATCTACCCCTAAACCTTAACAATACTAAACAAGCCCGCTTGAACCTATCTCATACCAAATGCATGAACAGTAAATGTACTACCAAATATATCGGCTTAGCTTCAGAACATAGACCCCGAAAACTTCGGTTCCTCAGCCGCAAACAAAGAAAAATCTAAGAATAGAGGGCAATTTCCTATGACCTAATCTCCTAAACCTTGTTTACTCACTTTACGGAAGATCAACAAAAACTTGAACAAAAATGCAGCATAATACTACGGATTATTTGCTAAAAATCCACATTGTGAAGAACAAAGACGAAAAAAGGATTAAAAAAAGGATTAATTAAAAGCACTGATTTACCGAGAGAGAGAGAGAGAGAGAGAGAGAGAGAGAGAGAGAGAGGACAAAAGGCAGAGATTTACCGATCCTACATCGAGCGAAAGCTCCGTAGGTCGGAGAACGGAGTGGAGAGGAGAGCACGAAGAGGAGGGGTACGAGTAATGAATCAATCGATCGGGGAGAGCGAGGGGTTCATTGTTAGGGTTTTGGTGTGGGCCGGATTCGAGTTGGGCCCGACCCTTTTGTAGCGGGTTTCGAAAAGTAGACGGTTCGATTTCGCGCGTGTTTAAGTATCGCATATTTAGTTTCTTTGATTTGGTTAATTATTTTTTATCCTTAAATTTGTAAAATCAAACTGAAACAAATTATTAATAAAAAGTAATATTTTCAGCCAACCAAAATAAGTCGATTCAGTTTGAGTTTTCAGTTTTTAGACCGAACAACGCTCACAGATACGTGAAGAGCCTCTCTTATTTTATATCATATCTCATATATTAAATTTAAGATTGCATATATTAAAGCACAAAAGCCTCAATATTTTCATATACCCCAACATGGGGGGCTTAAATGGTCCATATCCCCTCGTAACACGAAGCAAGAGAAGATCATTAGACCACACATTTTGTCAATAGAATAAAATAAGCATACAAAAATATGATATACTATGTATGCTAACATAAAAAGATAAAAACGATTCCATCACAGTATATGAAGCTTTAGCTATGCGTACATATAGCACAAAAATGCATAGCTAGGAAGTACTAGATAGTCATGGGACTGAGCCAAGTGTGTGGTTAAACATAGCATAGAGCACAAGGCACCACAAGAACTACAGTAATACAGGCCAAGATAATCAGAAAACAGAAACCCTACTCTTTAAGACCCAATGAACCTAAGATCTAAAATGCAAATTTAAAATCACGCCTCTCATTCGTGATTTGTGCTGCCCGACAGTGCGCTTTGATGTTGCACTGCTTCTTCCTTGTTACTTATATGCTAAACTCCCTCACCTTCTCGACAATCTCAACAGTGTCCACTTCTTCGCTAGGAGATCGTGCGTTAAAGTTATCAGTCGATGGGCCCGCTGATTCAGCACCAAGTTTTCTTTTGTCGCTCTCACTTTGCGCAACCAGTTTCTCCAGTTGTTCTTGTCGTACGTCTAGTTCCCTCATTTTAGATTCCAGTTCCGCTTGCAGCTTTTTGTTCTTTTGGATCTCTGACACAGCACATACATGGAAAAAATGGGGTGAAAAGTAAGGATGTGGTTGATCAATGATAACCGCTAATAAGGAGGTTCATACAGAACTTTGAGAGAAGTAAACTTGCTACTCATTAACTATGAACAAAGCAAACTGGTAATGCTGCTAAAACAATGTTCTGATCAAATTTGAACTAAACTAATTTGCATTGGCAGCCTTATTAACTAATACACAACAGGAGTTACACAAGAAGATAAAATGAAGAGTTTCAGGTTCTTGAGCGATAAGAGGCCATAAATCATACTGTTCCGATCAACTGGCTTTAACATCCCTTCCAATCAACCAGTAATGTATGTCTTTAGCACTTGCAAAATTTAATAAAGAACACACAAAAGAAATTTATGGGATATTCGAATGTATATAACATTAAAGTGGAGTAAGTCTGCAGCAAATAGATTCTAAAAGATTACATTCTTCTATCAGTGTAAAGTACCACTTGAGAAACATCATATTTAGATAGGTTATATACCAAATATAATTTGAACATCATAAGAACAAATTAACCGGACATATATGGACTACGACGAACAGATTCCATTAGAAGCATAAAGAAAGCTTATGACATAAACAACTAAGGACTAAAGATAAGCCTGATATTACACGAACCTTCGTTATAAGCATTAACGACCTGGTCCCTCTGCTCAGTCATCATATCAAGAGACAAATTTATCTCATTGTATTTGAATTCTAGCTCTTCTAAACGTTTGTTCTTCACGTCGATCTGGCTGGTTAAATAAGCAAGAAGCTTGTCACTCTTCCTTGATTCTTCATTGGCCAGATCGCTAAGAGTTTTCAGATCTGCTTTTTTCCGCAAATGATCCCCTAACACACCAGCAGCATTGTAGTCATCAGCGCGTGCCACCCACCCATTTAATTCCACCCCTTGATGTTTGCTTTCTAACGAGTCGGTCTTACCCGCCTCAAAGTGCTTTTCAAAGGCCAACACGTTTATAAAGCCCACCCAATCCTTAGAAAAGTCGACAACAGCTTTCCCGGCGTGACCGTCGTGGTCCCACAAGACATGAACTTTTAGTGGACCGAAACAGGATAGCTGCTCCTTTAGCATGTTTCCGCTCGTACCGACATAGCGCCCGTCCTTATAATCCCTCGGCACATTAACGAGAACGCCCATCCAGGGCCACACGAACTGCTCATCTATGTTTCTAGAAGGGTGTGGTGACTCTACGGCTAATAACTGCACCATTTCAGCAAAGTCATTTCTTAGATATTTTTCAAGGGCGCGGTGGGTCGCCTTCAGTTTCGCCTTCCGGTTGGAGAGACCTATTCCGGAGGCATGCTGGAGCAATTCCCTCAAATCGAAATCTAGCTTCTTTTTGCACACACAAAATGGGCATCTATATGTCCTCCCTCTCTTTCTTAATTTGATCTCCCCTACCTTCAAACACAGGTAATATTTCTCTTCACACTCATCGATTTCCGAATCGCTAATGTCGGATCCTTCATCCGAATTATAACCCATGGAACTGGAGAGATAAAAGGACAAAACAAAAAACAGTAATATTAGCACTTTAAGCAAGATTGGTAGTAAAATGGGCAAGAGTATTAACATCAAAAGACATTAATATACCATTAATCTGCTTAATAAGAGTAGAAAAGGATTAAACGAGTAGTGAAACTACTACATCTTCGAGAATACTGAGAAATTGAGATCATTGCTTTCCTCTTAAATGATTAACCACCTTCTGATTTTTTTTTTTATATATAATACACTTAATAATTAGTTCATCCAAACACCCAACAACAAGTGCTAAATCCGAGGCAAAAATACTGAGAAATCACGCATAACAAAGGAACAGATCCTCCGTTACAACGCCTCAAAAATGGACCAAACAAATCAAAATCGATGCCCTAATCGAAAAAAAAAAAAAAAATCACATCAAAACACGCTACAAGGCATTACAACATCATCCAAATTAAAAATGGGCATCGTAAAATCTAAAATTTGCTAGTAAAAACGTGAATCTATGGTGATTTGGCAAGTTTTATTGGAAAATCGAGGTATATTAGGGTTTTAGGGTAGGAGAAGAGGAGAGAGTACCTTTGAACGAGGATGGGCAAAAGAGAGCTAAAAAAAAAAAAAAAGCGACGAAACCTCTCTCGACCAAAAAACCTTTTCAAAGCCCGTTTAAAAGTAGCCGGGCCGGGCCGAACCACGTCCAAAAGAGATTCGATATATAGATTTTAGAAATGGTATTTCGTTTGACTAACGGTGAAATATAAAAATGGTAAATTTGCAAGGAGCCACAAGTATAAGGTATTAGCTATAAATAAAATGTAATCAATCTTTCGCAAACTCGGACATCGTCCTGTTCCTGAGAAGCCATAAAATCACGTCATACACAAAAGGGCATATTTGTTTTTCTGAAAGTAAAAGATGAAATTATTTTTTATCGTAAATGCTCATTTCACCTATTTGATTTGTTGTTGTAAATTAGATTTGCTCATAACTCCACTTCTGTTAATGTATTGTAATTGGGTAATAGTTGGGATATCTCATCTTTCTATTCAACTCTCTTATGGTTTAATATTGAATGTCAATTGTTCAAGATAGATGCAAAGTTGTAAAACTTTGGATATGCACTGCCTTATCTTACGATTATCTGCGTTGTATTGTTCACCACGGGAAGTTATACATGAGTACTTACCAGAAGTGCTACCATCTCAGTTTCAGGTCAAGGTTCGCACCATTTTCTTTGGATCTTTTTCGGTCATCTTTAATAGCAGTTTCCTTGTTTCTCCACATTGTTTTTTAGTGCGACAACATGCTAACTACACATTTAATTGTCGCAATCGTAGGCAACGAGTTCCCAATCCTTTTCACACACTTCTAACCTGATTTTGTGCACATTGTGTTAAGACTCTTGGAAGAACATCCTGCATTGAAGAGGCTTCAATCCAACAAAAATAGTGAGAAGCAGGTGCTAAAAATTGGGATGCACTTACAGTTCTTGTTTATCGCTGGTGTGTCAGATCGACGTTAAATCATTTAACTCACAGACAATATCTAGTGACGTTTAGATCGTGCCAGCAGAAAGTTGTTCTTGTTACAACTACATCAACAATAACAGCAGAAAAACCTATCGCCATGCATGTATATCAGCCGGGCGAGGCACACCACGCTCGAAAAAATACTGGTGGATCGAAGTTGCCACAAAAAAAAAACAAAACAAAACAAAAAAGAATACAAAAAACAAACAACAACAACAATTACAAAGCTACAAAAACAAGAAAGAGAGCGGTTTGGTGTTAAGACCTCACAGATAGCAGTCCAAGGTTAATGCCTAAGTTATGGTGCATTAAGCAGCAAAAAATTTCCGGTTCTATAACTTTAACAGACAAAGTTTAGGAAATTTATATGCCAATGTGAATTGGTTGGCAAATAAAAGCACCCATAAATATAACTACCCAGTGCATCGAAAGCCTGTCATAAACTTAAGCCGCTGCCTATAACATGACTATGAAACGTTATGATTGTCCACGACCACCTCGGCCACGCGCCCCCCGATTAGCCTATCACAACACAGAATGTAAACATCATCTGATAATTGTCAACAACACAATCAGCCTCACCATCGCTGATGGTACCAGATAAATTAATTGACTGCAGTAATTGAGAAAAGGAAAAGAAATATAAAATGGTAAATCCAACTCACCCTGTAGCCACCAGCTGGTCTACCCCGACCTCTGGGAGTAGTTTGAGCTGCCGCCATCCTGGCTTGTCTGAGAGGGGCATTCTGTCTAGCTCTCTCCGTTATACTAATTGTTCTTCCGCGGCCCCGTGGTTCTTCCGTTTCTGAAACAGTACTGGAACCCTGCTGTTCTGGAGCTGCACTGTGAGGCAGAAGTGAACTTGGAGAACTCTCACGGACTCGTGATGGTGATGCTTGGGGAAGCGTACTAGGTGATCCTTCGCGTACGCCCAATAGTATTGGAGAACTTAGCTCAGTTTCAGTGATGCCCGGACCAGTGCTATTGTTATTATTATTGTTATTATTGCCTTCTGTAACCTCCTCTAAGACATCAGCGTTTTCACTCTTTTCAGTCACAGGTTCAGGGGAAGCAGGCTCCACAGTTTCTGGGGTTTCATCAATAGCATTAACCCCATCGCTAGGAGTAGACTCACTGTGTCCTTCTCCTGACGCGGCCTCCTCTATTTGCTGCTCAGGTTCATCCGGCATCAGCTCGCCTTCCTCTCTATCGTCTTCAACATCAAGGGGCATTATTTCCTTCGGATCTTCACTCCTTGGGCCCTCATCAATCAACTCCCCCGCATCTTTTGACTTATCTCTAACCTCCTCCATAGTCGCATCTTCTTCAGATTGAGCCTCGTTTTCTTGATTCATGCCATCGACTGGCGCACTTTGATGCTCCTCTACTTCATCCTTGTTTGCCATCTCTTCCTCCCCTGCTGCCTCTACAATCTCATCAGTATCCACGTCTTCCATAGGCGATTTTGCATCAAAGTTGTCAGCTGATGGGCCCGCTGGCTCTTGTGCTATGGCCGGGATTTCAGAAGATTGTACATCAAAATCTGCATCTTTAGATTTCTTTGAAGGAGGAACAGTTTCAGTGCCAGCCTCATCTTGTGCTACCGATTCTTCTTTTGGCTCAGAGACTGATGAAGAGGCCATACGTTTGCGAGAAGGCGGCGGGTGTGATGAAGACAATATTACACCTGATAGTTCTGGTTCATGAGATGAGCTGGGCTTGCGGTCCTCTGTCACCACAGGCCCCTCCGCTGCCGACATTTCTATATCAGCTTGAGACTCTTCGGGCCGCTCAAGACGGGGACGTACAAGCCTTCTTCCTGCCTTGCGAACTTCAGTACTAGGTTTGACAACAGTAGTTCCAGTTTTTTCCTCTGTTGCTTTACCTTGAGGAGTCACAGATTGTCTGGTCTGTGCAGTAGTAGGAGGAACCTGCCGACCTGAATAAAGAATATATATTTTTTCATTTATTTAGCCTGATGCATATCTCGTTTTTGCATAAACTGTAAGTAAAAACAAGAGATTAAAAACACAAACCTGCAGCTGCTAAAGAAGTATCTGCTGCTGAAGTTTCGGGTGGGAGAGGCTGAGTTCCTGACCCGTCATTTAGCAAGGAGTTGGCAGCGTCTTCAAAGCTATCAACGGAGAGAAAGTATGCAAAAGTTTGTTCATCTAGCGTGCTCCCAGATGGAAGTTGAGAAGCTGTTATTCCAGTACTCTAAAAACCGACAAATAAAATGCAAAACAAAACCAACAGAAAGGTAAAGACTGGAGATCCAACAAAAACAGATATCTACATAAGAACTCATCAATTCAACAAATTTAGTATAAGTTTCCGGACAGGAACATGCGCCATCTCCAGCTGCATCACTTATTCGCAGTTTCTTTGATGTGCATTTCTCATGGTTACCAATTTCAGCAATGATATACTGCTAAAACTCGATAACCAGGGAAACCTAGAAAAAGACACTCAACAAGAACCATAATAACAACATGGATGTCCCCTTGTCTCTAAAACAGAGTTAGCTTCACCCATAGGACATAAACTGAAGGGAAAAATAAAAATTATAAAACTGAAGTCTAGTCATACCTCCAACATGATGACGATAGCCTGTTTATGCTTTGCAAGCTCTTCTTCAACCTTCTTCTTATCCTGCAAACAACGAGGAAATAAGATTAGCACATCACAATAAAGACAATCAGACAGTATAGATACATGATAAGACAGATTCATCTATAAGTAAAGTGATGAAATTTGATATCCTACGGAGATATGAATACATGACTAATAACAATTCTTACAGCGTAAAAGGCAACAAAAAATAAATTAAAAAATAAAAGATACATAATGGCTGTATATGGGAAAAAATTAATTCTAGACAGGCAAATAGGTTCTCTTCATTTGCAAAGACGCATCAGCTATGCAGGAATTCAATAGAATACATCTTGAAAGTCAGAACTATTGCGGCATAAAGGTGGGTTAAATAACTATTAATCAACAAAAAAGGAAGAAATAGTGAAGCTTAAATTTTTGCAGAAACCTTGTTGACCGTCTGAATAAGATCTAGCACCGTCTTCTCAGTCTTTTGCCGCTTTAATTTCTCTTTCCGGTTGTCATCCCTCTCCTTCCGCAGATCGTCTCTCTCCCTCTCCAAAGTCTTCTCCAATATCTGAAATTTTTTCTTCGTTAGTGCCAAAAACACAAAAGACAAAAAAATAATCCAGCGGTATTGCAGATTCAAACCTGAATCCTTGTATCCTTTTCCTTAGCGGCCTGATCAATCAAAGTTTCATTTAAGGTCTTCCTGCCTGCTAACCATGATTAATTAGGACTAAAAGAGGAAAAAGCAAAAATAAATAATGGATTATGCAAAAAAAAAAAAAGTAACTGGTACTTGATTTAAGATCCTCTATCTGTTTTAAAAGGCCTTGTTTATCCTTGCTAAGTTCCTCCTTTTCCTTCGCCAGCACCTCATTTTTCTTCTGTAAAATAAAAATTCTGAGTAAAGCACACATCAAAGTAAAAATAACTAAGGCAATTACAATAGAATCAAGGAGAGATGAATAATAACTAAAAAAATTTCCACTATTTCGTAAAAGCATGATATGTACACAAAAAAGTACAACCTTCAAAGAAGAAATGATCTTCTTCTGCTTCTCGATTTCCATTTTGATACTTGCCTGCAGGTCATGATGTGTTATAACGTGCCAAATGGAGGTTCTAGAGCAGTAAACAACATTCACGTAAAGCTGTACCTCAACTTGAAAAGCATCATTTAACTTGTTTTCTCTTTCAGCTAACTCTGATTGACATCTAGCAAGGTTTTCTTCCAGCTTAGAAATTAATTCTTGCTTCTCTGAAACAAGATTCTTTGTCAGCTCAAGCTCAGTCTCCTTCTCTCTCAGGAGTACCTGTTGCCCCAAACAACTAATTATTACTCGGAAGTATTATAAGATAATAGATTAATGGGAGGTATTGGGCAACTATTTGATCCCACATGGACAAAAATAAAGGAAAAATGTGACATCGTAATTGACAAAGAAACTACTTTATGATAGCCATTTCATTCATAAATGATGGGCATTGAATAGCCATATTACTACATCCAAACAAGAATAAGCATACTAATACAGGAGTACAACATGAAATGCAAATTGAGGATAAGAAAAGTCCATACAGAGACAGGAGTCTCCGATACCTGAGGCATTTTGCGAAGAAGAATCATGGGGGATGCACCCAGCTTCCTTTTGATTCTTCTACTTCTTGTTATTCAAAAATATTTCCTTGCACTTAACATATCTTTTATTAACAAAACTAACTACATCACAATGATTTCCTACTTATACTAGATATTAACCAATATAATCATTGTAAACAAGATCCCTTTCCGAATAAATCCACACAAATGGAAAGCTTTGACAGCCCGGTAATCCCTCTAACTCTCAACCTTCACAATCTGACAAGCAAAGATCGAGAAGTCCAAACAAAAGTTACCTACAACAACACATAGCTATGCCTCACATAAACTCAGATATTTCCCTTTCCTTTTTTCTATTTTCAACAATTATCATCATAAATGAACTTCAAAGAGCCTGCAGCACTTAAAATAACTGTTGAAGTATTAAGTCAGTAACCTTGATACTCTGAAGCTCATCCTTCATATGTTCATATTCCTTGAGGTCGATGCTCTTATAACTTTCAACTAACTGCAACAAGAAATATATATTAGCCCCTCTAATGGAACAGAGAAAAATAAAACATCTTCCTTCAAATTTAGGCTGAAGTCTACCTCGGCAATCCTATTGTTGAGGTGTTGTGTCTCCATCTTTTGCGTCTCAGCCTCCTTCTGGCAAGCCTCAAATTCTAGCTCCTTCTCAAGTAAAAGATTATGCAATCTCTCGGCTTCCATTTTAGCTTTTTGTGCTTCGTCGCGGAGTTTCTAGGAAGAGAGCAATCATGCCTACAATTAGTCATGAAGCCCCAACTCCAAAATGCATTTAACATCACATCGGTACACCAATCTTCACTTACAAAGCACTTTTGAAGTTTCTCTAAAACAAATTATAGAGAGATTGCAAAGATAAAGAACTTTATCCAGACCTGGCATTCTTCAAAGTTGTGTTTGTTCTCCTCTCGCAGCTGTATGTTGCTTTCTCGAAGCAAATTAATCTCTCTTACCTACATCCATAATTTGGTGGTAAAAAACCATGATTACCAGAGTAATACTCAATCAATTAGCTTATAGTGTAATAAAACCTATCAAAATAGATTAGAAGTCACTGGAAGACAATAGAAATATCACCTGGAGCTGCAAGGACTTGAATTCTTCATCTTTAAAAACTGTTGTTTGAAAATTCTCAGATTGAGAATGTAGCAAGGCTTGAGCCTCCTTGGAGGCCTTTAATGCATTTTCTAGCTGAACGGGCACAAAAAAAAGAGAATAAATATAAATTATATTCAAAGTTTGTTTCTGCAAGATCACAGCCAGTGGCTGCTGAACAGGCACAAAAAAAGAGAATAAACTATAAATTATATTCAAAGTTTGTTTCTGCAGGATCATAACCAATGGGTCCTGAAATGATACAGTAACATAAAAGGTTATGTAAAAGGTGAGTAAAATTTCAAGAGCATACATGGGATTGAAGCCGTATCTTCTCTTGCTTTAACAACGACAGTTCAGTTTCTGCCTGCAGTTTTACGGCAGAGTGCATATCAATATAATAATCTGTAATGTCTAATTAAACTGCTGACAACGTGTACTTACTATTTCTTTCGATCTGCGTAGATAACTAATAACATTTTGCAAATCACTCTCCGTTTGCGAATCTGCAGTTTGGGATGACAATCCAGCGAAGCTACGTTCCTTGTCAGCTAATCTAATGCGCAAAGACTCGAGCTGATTGTGCAATATTTTATTCTAAAGGCCAAAGAAGAAAAGAATATACATGGTAATCAGAAGGAATAAACGTAATAATAGCAAGACACAAAACTAACAGATTCAAAAGCAAAAAAATTGAAGCCATGAACAGTGATACACACCTTTACAAGCTACTTGGAGTTGGATTCACTAAATAATTCACAAATTAGGAGATCAGGTGATCGAAAGATGTAGCTATCATATTATTCTTTAGGGGATGAGACCACCGTAGTGTAAGAATAACTAACTTCGTACAACTAGCGGGTGCCACATTATGTACACTGTGTACCTTATCATCCGATGGTACATACGGTGGAATTTAAATTTCAGCTACCAAAAAATAATGATCCAAATAATTGAACTTTATGCTAAGTAGGAACAAATTAGTGTCCAAATGGAGAAACCAATAAAACCAGAATGCCCAAAGTTTTCAGTCTGGATTAACATCAGCAACCGTATCTCACGAGCATCTATATAAGCAACATAATAGACCAACCCCAGTAAGCTAAAATGCATAAGCTAAACAGAAAGATCATCCTTTGACTGAAATAACACAGCAATACTTCATGAACATATAATACAAATGTACACGCATACGAGTCTCAACATAAATGACAACTACCCACATATTTGAGTAGTTCCTTAGTCTGCCATATTGCAACTGCACACTTTGGTATGATTAATTTGACAGCACAATTCAGTATGATTCATACTAGCAGAAATAAAAAGACCAGACAAATAAAGAACAATGATCTAGGAGTCGTTGAAGTTACAAACAACAAAAGGTATTTAGGCCCAAGTTTCAATACAAACCTATTTTCATTAACACAAACCTGTTCATTGATTTCATTATACTTCCTTTGCGCTTCATCCTTATCTCTCTGTAATTCCAGCTTTTCATGTTCCCATGATGATTTCAGGGCATCCTGAAAAAAATTAAAACAACTGTGTTAAATACCAAATATGTGTAAATACAGAGGAAAAACAAATAAATGCACCAAATGTTGAGCACAGACAGCCAACATCTAGTGGATCGCATATATAAGTCATCAGATGTTTCACACTAATGCTAAGCAAACATTATTATAAAGAGATAAACACAACAGATTCCTAAAGCAGATCTCTAGCATTAAAAAATTAAAATTAAAAAACAGATTGCAGAATTTTCTTTATGTAACATGCCAATTCTTACATGTGTAACATTCCCAGCAAAGAGTTTCCATGCAAACTGATCATAGGATGACCGTATATGAGACCATTAAAGAAGAAGAGGACTGTATTTTTCGCCTTTCTTCTATTTCAAATGTAAACAAGGAAAAATTCTAAACTATAAGTTCCTTGCCTGAGGATTGATAATTTTAAAACAACAAAGCAAGCCGCAAAATCATATTATGTATCAGAAGACATTTGATCATGGAGATTTGATTGCCGCCACATGCCCCCAATTTTTTGGTCATTTGGCATCAGCATGGTATGTGCTACGATACCTGTCAATCTGTCATGACTCGTGATGATACTCGGCTCAACTAGCATCTCTACTACATGGATCCTCTCTCATGTATTAGCATGCGACATGTGGCAAAATCACTATGCGCTCACCTTGTGAAGCAGCATGTATATATAATCATTATTTGCCAAACAACTTTTTCGCTTATCATTTGATGAGTATGAAAAAGGTAGGTACAAATTGACCACCATAGGCATGAAGCAGGAAAAGTTAGGCTTAAGTATTCTCAGCTTCTGGTTTATCTACCATTGGCACCATGAAACCGTATGCCACCGCAATACGTGCAGTGTCTGATTGGAAAGGAACTATGGGATCTTTATATCAATGGACTTCTAGTGGAATGAAGATACTCTACATTTTTTTTTGTTCCACTGCAAAACTATCCTTTTTAAGGAACAACTGATACATGAATATGCATCCTTTCATGTCATCTACTATATGATATAGGAACGACTGATCCATGAATATGAGTCCTTCCATGTCATCTAGCACATGATAAAGGTTCTTTCAAACTCTAAACCAGAAACGTATTAACAATCAGACGAAATCAATTGGCAAATTACAGAATGTAAAGAAATACGACATCAAAGGATAACCAGATGAAAGGCTTTATTTTAAATAGAAAAAGCGAGGAATATTACATTTTCAACTTTTTGTGCATCTGAAATATCTCGGAGCTTTGCCATTTCAGATTGCAATGAAGACAGTTCTTTGGAAACACTCGTCAACTCCTGGATAGTCTCAGATTGCAGAATAACCTACAGAATATATACAAATGTTAATTAGCTTCCGACAAATTATAGAACAAAAAGATAACTCTGAATCAAATAATTACATTACAGAATTCCTACAAATTGATCACTGTTAAAGAAATATAGAAGTAAAATGAAACAAACGTACAGTTTGGAAACAAAAATATAGTTTCTGGGAGAAAGATTTCTATTACAAGTCAACTATCAGAAACTAATTACTTTTGCAATCACAAACAGTTCAAGAATTTTAATTCACTCAAAAACATCAATTCACAACCAAACTGAATGACTGGCAGTCACTGGAGAATATTGCACAAGAATCATAAGAGTCACTAGCATATCCATAACATACAGAAATACATCACTAAAAGTAGAAGCCCGGAGGCCTGCTTGGACTGGCTTCTAGAATAATTTCTCAAATTGGAAAAGCAGTAGCTATAATTTGTACTCAAAAAAAAAAAAAAAAAAAAATCTGGAGCTTTTGCTGTGGTGGAAATCAAGAGTTTAGGCACCTAAAGAAGCTCCAGCTAGGCCAAATAAGAGACAGACTGCATTTGGTGCATAAAGCTGTTAAGGGGATTTTAATGAAAATTTTAGTTCTTCACTGGACAGCTCTAGCTGCTGTCCTAAAACAGCTCTTTTCCAGAAGCTTCAGCCAGGCCAAACAGCCTTCTAATACAAGATATCAAACCACATAGATTCATTAGTTTGCCATAAGCAATAAATATTCTGACAGTTAGAAACCTGTCTCTCGTAGTTGTCTTGGGCAGTTCTCCAGCGTTTATGTTCCTGATCAAGATCATCCTTCAGGGAGGATACTTGAATTTCTAGCATCTCTATTCGTGTTCTATAGATGGTTACAAAAAGAGCATTTAGACATTCAATGACAAAAGTATATTCAAAACCAAAAGTCGAAAAGCTTACACTTTCTGAGCAACTTCATCTCTTAAGGCCGAAGTTTCAGCCAATACAGAAAGGAGTTCTTTTTCTTTAGCTTCAATAAGTGAGCTTGCTTCTTCAGACTTCAATACATAGTTCTTCTCCATTTCAGACAGCTTATTTCTTAGGGACAAAACTTCATCTTCAAAAGTCTTCTTCAATCTTTCAGCCTGCAACAAAGGAAATAACTTATGCTCTATATTTGCTAAATATACTAAAACACATAATAAGTGAATAACAGAGGCCAGAAAAGATTGATATATGTTCATGAAACCACAAGAGAAACAACAGTACCTCTGCCTTGTACTCCTCATGCCTAGACTCAATTTGCTTCAGTGCCACTTCATTTGTGTGGGCTATTTCTTTGTACTGTAGTATAAAATATTAAATGTTAGAGAAACCATTAGTTTAGCATAAAGGGGAAAAGGTAAAATGACATGTAAAAAGTCAAACCACCTGCAACATGTAATTCTTGTTTGCTTGAGCTTCCTCTCTCAGTTTTTCCATTTCCTCTTTTGCTTTCCACAGCTCCTCAGTAACCTAGTAGTATTTTAAAATGTTCGAGAACCACAAAAGGCTATCAAAGTGTTAAATAAAACTTACTACAAAAGGCAGAGAATCAACTCCATATCATATTATTATACCCTATGATGTAAAAGATGGATTTGATGTACAGAATAATATGTCAGCTCACAAATGCACTATAAAACTGAGAAATTCAAGTATACAGGTCCTTCGGACAGATTTTATATGCTGTGAGATGTCTATGTCCCACGACAGAAGGAACTATTGTAGGCACAGACGATTCCAGCAGAGCTGGCAAGCAATTCACATAATGAGCACTACTAGTTATACTTCCTTTCTTTCAACTAATACTGGTGGTTTATTTTACAAAATTTCCAAACTCTTCTTTAACCAACATGTTTATGTAACTAGAGAAAAGGACATTTCTAAAAGTAGCAGAATTCTCGAGCAAACTCCAGGGAGGGACAAAGAAAAAAGAGCTGCCCATAATGGCATCAACTAAGTAGAAGAGAGTGCATCTGAAAACATATTCCATAATGAGACGAGAGCTGTAATAGAGTACTTTATGCTTGAGGCAGTATATTAATGTCTTATAATATACCCCCTCAAGCATGTTATTTGCAAGAATCCAAAAACTTGGTTAAGAAATTATCTTATAATTTCTTAAGCATTGAGCTCTGAAAAAAAAAAAAAAAAAATTCTGATGTAAGAGGAACCACCTCACAGAATATATATACCTCATTGGAGGACAACAATGAGTCATCATGGGCGCCATCCTTTGTTATGCTCTATCAAGGAAAAGATGCAACAACAAGAATTAGCTACCTATTCATAAAATCTTTTTCTTTCTTCCTCAAATAGATTAATAGAAATTAATAAAGAATAATGCACAAATGTCAAGTTCTACCGCCCAACACCAAGATATTGACAGCAAAAATTTACAACAAGCAAGGCACGGAATGACTCCATAAGGCCAAACAGCTAGTCATGAAACATTAATCAGTGTCTAACCAAACTAAGCTGACAGAATAGCACTAAATTGTGGTCATTCTATTGTGCGAGAAAAAAATAATGCAAGACCATAAGAAATAGAAGGAACAGAATTTGCAAGAAAACATCATAACTAAGCAAAGGATTTAAGAGCTACCTTTCTTCCATTGATCCGTCCCTCCAAATCTGAGCATCTAGCCTACAAAACAATATCCAGCAAATCACAGAGAGGCCGGTTGATTTAATTCATAATACTTCGCAAGTTCCAAAGTAAACAAACCTCTGCTACAGCAGCCCTTGATTCAGCAGAAGAAACCGCACGCCATGCGTCAGTTAATTCTTTTCTCATTTCTTCTACTTGATGAACAGTTGTCTCTATAGCTTTTTCTTTTTCAAGCGTTAGGGCACGAACACGATCACGTTCTTCGTGAAGCTCCTTCTTAGCTTCTGCCCACTCTCTCTGCAAAACCAGGCCAAGCATTGAGCATAAATGTTGCAAAGTGAACTGAGAAGAACATAAAATTATAATGCAAGAACAGCAAACGATATGAACAAGACACGCTAGAACCCCATGAAATCAAATTTAGTATGCATATACGTATATATGTGCATACACACACGCACACACACACATATACACATCAAATCAAAATTAACAATATATACGAAAGGACAAGTAGAGAGGAAAAAGGAAATTAGCCAAGCAAACATATTTCCCGGAGAGTAGAAAACGTCAATCTTTCCCCCTCAAAACTACCACCACANGATATGAACAAGACACGCTAGAACCCCATGAAATCAAATTTAGTATGCATATACGTATATATGTGCATACACACACGCACACACACACATATACATCACCAAGCAAGATTAGTAATAAATAAGAAAGGACAAGTAGAGAGGAAAAAGGAAATTAGCCAAGCAAACATATTTCCCGGAGAGTAGAAAACGTCAATCTTTCCCCCTCAAAACTACCACCACAGGGTACAGATTTCAAAGAACTAGGTAATGTGTAAGCATTTAAAGCTTTTCCCATCGGCTGTGTGGACACACTTAAAATAAAAAACAAACCAATACCAAAGGTTTGTTGGAAAAAAGAAAATTAATAACAAATAGAAATCCAAGATGGAGCCTTACTTCAATTCGTTTAACATGCTCTTCCTGATTTCTCCTTTCCACAGCTCTCGCATTCTGAGTCATCCAAGTCACACGGCTCAACAAGTTGCATGAGGAAGTTCAAGAAAAAGTTCGAGAGAAGATGTGAAGTGAGAATCATACCTCACGAACCTCCTCAGTGGTTTGTATCGTGTCAAGGCTTGTCTGTATCATGTACAAGAAATAGATCTTTTAAGTCTGACTATGTTGGAGATTAGATATCGAAGTACACATGCATCCATGGTAGGATAACATAAATGAAAATTAAAAAAAGGGCATCAAACAACTAAAGGACATGACTTGACCAATATGTAAACAGAGATGTAGGAAACTCCAATATTATCTATTACATAACATTTATCACCATGTTTATGCAATAGGGCCACAAAAGCAGCTGAAAATAATGGAATTATGCAAGTTGAGGCAATCAGACCCAAAGATGACAAATAAAAAAAGTTGAAACCAAGCTGAAACACAAATAAATGGCAACAAATGACCTGAAGACGATGAACTCTCTCTATCAAACTGCGCACTTCATCCAAAGCTCTCTTCTCCGAGTTCACTAAGATCTCCTTCTCATGCTTCAAAATAGATACCTGTCCATATATTACATATGACGTCCCTTGGTCGTTGTTAATATGCTCTTGTAAATACAAGGATGGGATAATATCTACCTCCATTGATAGCTTTCGCAACTTATCCTCAGAGGCTTGTTGAGAATCACTACTTTCGCGTAGTCTCTTTTGGTAATCAACCAATAATTGTGTCAACTCCACATTTCTACCTGAAACTGCATTGGCTTCCTTCCTCTATAATGATAAGAATAAAGGTAAAACAAACAAAAATGGAAAAGGCAAACATCAAATAAGCAAAGTGCATCAAATGACACTATAATACGAAGAATAAAAGTATATCAAAAGCAAAACACTACTAATTGAAGATGAAAATTTGGTTTTAAAGGTAAAAAAAAGAATATCCACAGGCACATAGAGAGAATGTAAGTCAACAGAAATTCAAAAAATTTACCTGATGATCAAGCTCTGCCATGAAACTATTAAGCCGGTCTCTAGCAAAATTGGCTTCCAAAGCCATTTTATCACGTTCTGTTCGCAATGTAGTGAGCTCACTCCTATAAGTATTAGAGAAAACATGCAATCACAGGTTCAAATAGCCAGTCAAACAAAAATAATGGATATATAATGGAGATAGACATGAAAACTAAAACCTCCAAGTTTATAGACCTCAAGCAGGTAGTTGAACTACTCATAACAATAAGCAGGTGAACTTTCATAAATAGCATAAAGTATTAAAGTAGACAACATCAATTGAATGTATCACCATGTGTGACAGTTAACAGTTCCTTGATTGTCCTAAGCATATGACTTCACATTTCAAGAACAAGCTCAGTGGTAAGGTAAGGGCTGTTTCGATTTTGTACATTATTTTGAGCAGCATTGGTGGATGACTCTCGCACGGTGATGCTCTTTCTTATATAGCAAAAATAACAATTCAAGCTCAAGTGATAGAAGTTGCACTGTCTCATTAAATGTCACTGGAAGAAATTGTTGTCAAAAAATATATTACATTAAAATGGCATTACCTTCCATTGAACCAAGAACTACGAGGACTGCAAAAACATTATAAAAATATGCTTCATTAATGCGATATATATATATATATAGTATTAGGCTGGAATACTATTGATAGCAAAACGCTCTTTTTGCTATCAAGTTTTTAACCTTTGGATTAGAAATTGTAGGGTTAGGATGATATTAGTCAGTTAGAGTTGAATGGTCCGCGTAGGGTTGAATGGTCCCTACTGGGTTATAATATTTAATTCAATGGTTAGAAATGGTGAAAAGAGTTGATCCAAAGGCTAAAAACTTGATAGCAAAACTGACGTTTTGCTATCAATAGTATTCTAGCCCAACTCTATATATATATATATATAGTAGTATGTATAGTATATATATATATATATGTATATATTATTGCGGATAGGAAATTTTCAGTTGACAAAATGGGAATCCAGATGGAATAAAAAATATGCCATACACATTCAAAAAATAATTTTAATAATTAACTTACTAAAAATAAATCAAATTTGAAAAATAAAATGGTTTAAAAATAGACCTATAAAATCAAAAATTATTTAAATTCAAATAATGGATTCGAAATTAAATTTAAATTTTGAGTTTGTTTATAAATTTAAATCTGAATTCAAGTTTTAATTAAAATTTTGAAATCAATTCAAAATTTCACCACTAATAACCATTTAGATTCAAAATCAAAAATTTATTTTAATTTTAATTTTAAATATAAATTTAATTTAATGTGTACGTCATCACACATGCACTGCATTCATGCATGTATGTATGTATAGAGCTCAGCTATAATAATCTTAGGGCGCGTTTGGTTCGCACTATGAAAGATTAATTGGAGTAAAATGATATCCAAGAATCTTATTCCTATTCATCCTATTACTAGGAATACAGTATTTCGGTGTTTGGTTCGTACGGTCATATTATTTAGTCAATGTTATTTAAGATTACAAAAATATATAATTAATTTATTTATTTTTTTAATTAATTTTAAATAATACTATAAAAAAATTTCAACATCTTTTTAGAAAAGAGAGAGAGAGAATATAGATTAGAAAGAGAAAGCATAATTAAAGAAATAGGAAGAGAAATAGAGTCGAGATTAGAGAGAATGAGAGGGTTGAGATTTTAAAAAAAGAAGGGAAGAAATAGCTTAGTTTAGAGAGAGAAAAAGAGTTGAAGTTTAGAGAGAAAAAGATAAGTTTAGAGAGAGATATGAGGTTAGAGTGCAAAGAAAAGTAATACCAACTAGCCAGCAGATAAGAGATTAGACATATTATAATTACCCCAACCCATTAATATAAGGATACCCACCCTCCCTCAAAGAAATGTGATTAGTACTTTGGGATGCATCTCATTCCCAAGTAAATCTAATATTACCAACTAGATTACTTAGTGCATTTAGCCAAACACCGTCATATTTTTTTATTCCTATTGGATTACTAGGAATCTTATAAAGATAGCGTGAACCAAACGCACCCTTAAGAGAATTCTAACTCCTGTACTATGGACTTGTTTTTGATGTCGGAACATCCGAATCGACAATTTGCTCTGATCAAGTTGATATAGTGTGTTTGAATCTTATAGAAATCAAGTCCGGTAATTTTCAAAATCATTTTCTAGCTCATCAAGCAGCTGCAAAATGAACTGTCGAAATCGAACAAGCCTCTAAAAATTGATGATAGGACTCTCAAATTCAAGATCAAGGTCATTCATTTTGATCTAAGATAGTTTAAAGAAATTTCTATCAAATTTAACTAATTTAGAATGTGCTACCCCGTTAAACAAAAAAACGCATTATGTAAACCATTAAAATTGTTCAATTTCAAGACTACTTGATCCCAAGTGAAATGATTTCGAAAATTACGAAACTTGATTCCAAGAAGATTCAAATACACTATATAACGGTATGTTCAATTTCGAGACTACTTGATCACTAGTGAAATGATTTTGAAAAATTACGAAACTTGATTCCTATAAGATTCAAATACTCTATTTAAAATTGTTCAATTTCGAGACTAACTTGATAGCAAGTGAAATGATTTCGAAAATTTACAAAACTTGATTCCTACAAGATTCAAATACTCTATACAATGGTCTACATAATGCGTTTTCTCGTTTAACGGTTTAGCACATTCTAAATTAGTTAAATTTTTGGCAGAAAATTCTTTAATCTTTGATCAAAATGAATGACCTTGATCTTGAACTTGAGAGTCCTCTCATCAATTTTTAGAGGCTTGATTGATTTCCACCGTTCATTTTGCGGCCACTTGATGAAGTAGAAAATGATTTCGAAAAATTATGAAACTTGATTCCTATAAGATTCAAATAATCTATGTCAACTTGAATGGAGTGGATCGTCAATTCGGATGTCCCAACATCAAAAACAACTCCGTAGTACCTGAGTTCTAGATCCCCTCCGTCCCCCCCTCCCTCTCTCTCGCTATATATATATATATATATAGAAAAGAACAATAAAGTGAGACTTTTTGTATTAATCTGAAACAGAGCCACCAGACAATAAGAGTTGAAGATATAATGAAACCCTACCTTAACTTGGTCAATTCCTGCTCAAGATTCTTAGCACGTTCAGCAAGTTGTTCGTACGCTTTTTTTGAAACATCCTAGTGAATGAAAGATGAAAAGAATGTAAATATCATCTAAAAGCACAGGAATATTTACAACCATACAAGCATGACAGCTTTCAATAAGCTTATTGAAGAAAATTACCTGAGAGCCTTCAAATAAAGGCATGAGCTCCTTCTTGCCGTCTTCTGAAAAAGTTTGTCGAGAATATCAGTATAATACATGATATAGACTATTTTGGCCACTAACATTAGTTAATATCCACACTTCAGAAAACAAATATAAGTCACAAAAATCAGCTAAACATTGACTAATGTACACCCAACAACCAGAAGAAATCAACATAATAATAACTCGATTTCAAGAATAAAGAATAAAAAGGAAAGGGCAGGATGATAAGCGAACCTGGAATAGATTCTAATAAAGTATTGCTAGAAGTACGAAGTTTATGTTCTTCTTCATACAGCCTCTTGTACATGGCAACCTGCACAAAGAAACAAGATATACCAACAAAGGGCATTACATTATGCAACATATATTTGCAATTTCAACAAGCAAAACAGGAGGAGCAATTCACAGCCAAGACATACAGAGCTGTGAAGTGACTCGATTATGCATCCTTGCTCTTCTGATCTCTTAAGCACAGCTTCAATCTTGGACTTTGCCTCATCAGTCACTTTCTGCAGCTCAATTTGGAAACCCTCCTAAAAGGCTCAAACAGAACACAATTTAGAGCGAACTAGTGAATCGATCATAAAGGTCAAATTACTAAGCAGCATCTAATATATACAAAAATCTTATGATATTTTACATCAATAACAGATGTTGCTTTAGAATGCAAATCACAACAGCCATGGAAAAAATACTTGATACCCACCCTTAATTCTGCATCCTTTTTCTCAACCTCAACAGAAAGGCAACGCACTTGGCCCCGGAGTTGCACATTTTGCTCAACTAATTCATTTATGTCCTTAAAAGTCATCTGTTTCAAATTAATGATAGGAATTAAAAACTATATTACTTTTTTTACGAAAATGGGACACAGTATAGACTTCAGCAATAAGATCACCCACATGTGCAGAAACAGCTTTTTCAGCTTGAATGCCATAGGTAACATCTGCTGATCTTGTAGAAACATGAGTATCTAAGTCACTTGATAGGTTGGCACCACAGCGAAGTTGAATATCTTGGCATTCTTTTAACAGGACTGCTACCTAATCAGATAAACCATTATAATTTGGTGAAGGAAACAACAAATCTCACAAAAACAGATAAATTAAAGAAAGAATGTTGCCAGCAGTATGATGGTCCCAATGTAAAAATACTTCAATAATCCTAACAAACAGAATTTAAAGCAGGTAAACAACATAGCGGAGAAGAAGAGCATACGCAATGTCATACATCAAAATGTATAAATTAAACTCTTACTTGCTTCTGAAGATCATCAATTTCCTTCTGTGCAATATCATAATCACGTTCCTGTTTTCTCAACTCTGCCTGTAAGATGATTAGTCAGCATAAAATCCATCTTAGAAAGTTAATTGCAGCATACTGAGACAGCAAAACACCTTGAGATTTCTAATAGTACTCTCAAAATTGTCATGCTCCAACAATGCCTGCTGCAGTTTTTGATTCATCAGGGAGTATGCTTCTGCCATTCTCTCGTGTTCAGCTGAGACAGCAAAAAAGATATGTAGTCAAAAAAAAAAAGGCAAGTAACTAAAGGACAAATTTAACCTATTTATACTTTAGGCATTGTGAAATAGTGCTTCACATCAAGATGGTAAAAGAATGTCCCCACACACCACCCCCCCACCTCCAACCCCCTAACATACAGACACATACACAAGAAAAATCCTAAAAAGAAGCACAAAAAACTCATGTCTATTTGAACTGAAAATGGCCCAACCCAGTGTGATTTTAACTAGATCTCAACCACAGTGGACACGGTGGATTGCCAAATAACAACGCAAACACTCATATGCGGTCTCCAAACACCATTGCACCGACCAGATTAACACAGGACCTAGACACCAAATGGATGATAATCTATAAGCAGGTCTTAAGTCATTAACAGCTGCTAAAAACCCAACAGAAAGTATCATGCTTTGCGAGATCAGTAAAATATAAGCAATTAAGCATAAAAAATGAATGAAAATTCCACGTCAGGCATCTAAGAAAATGGCATCCACCATTCTACGTCGATACTAATTGAAATAATGCCATGCAAAAGCTTAGTAGTTTCTATGAAACATATCAGAAAATTACCCCGTTCATCTAAAATTAGCTCAGCTTTCTCTTCTATCTCATGCAGAACCTGCAAATTTAGAATTGAGATATTAAACTATAGAAAACAGAAGGCAGAAGAAAATGAATTATATTAAAACTATCATTTTATATCATAATTGTCTGCACATATCTATAAGACAATGTTGAACAAAAAGAAAACATAGCTAATCTTATGCATTGATGAGACACTATCAGAAGAGACATTTATAATTATTGCATCGTAGAGTTCAAATATCAAGAAGAAACAAGCTACCCCCTGGATTCATTTATCATTGATTGTATACAAAACTTCAGAATACCACCACAATACCACATACATGTAGTTTCGCATGCAAAAGAAAAGGAGCAAATAAAGAAATAATCCGATGCACAAAATAGAGTAAAGAGTATATGGGAAAAGATCCATGAACACAGCTAGAAAACCATCATAAGAGATATGACGGACAACAACATAAGAAATTCATACAACGTCAATATAAGACTAGCAGGAGACAAATCCAGTACCATCCTCAAAAACACGGAGCAAGTGATGAGGGGAAAACAGTGAAGAGGTTCTCTATTTATAGTAACAAACCGTAGATGAAAAGGTAAATAATAAGATGAATCTCAAATTAGCTAGAAGGAAAAATCATATCTGTATTACAAGAGAAACGTATATGAAATTCTATTAAAAGATCTAATACCTTAAATAAACTGCCATAGTGATGAATCAATAGTTAAAGGCAAAGAAAGGTAAGCTCTATCACTATAACAATAAAAGATAACTTTGATTATTCAGAAAAAATAATTGTTTTGCGAGGTCTCCAATTCAAATGTAGATATCTCAGATATAACTGAGCCAGGTACAATGATGTATCCAATAAAAATATAAAATGAAATATTTTAAGACCAGCATAGCCTGTTTTCATAACATGCTGAATTCAGCATTAAATAAATCAAATCCAGCAAACAACTGGATCAACTAACTGCTCATAAAAAAAAAACCCAATATCCAAGGAAAATGAACCAAATCCAGCAAATACAACCCAAAAAAAGTAAACAGATCACCGTACCAAAAGAAAAAAAAAAAAAAAAAAAAAAAAAAAAAAAAGACCAAAAANCATGATGGAGGGTAGGAAACAGCAATCTAACATCTAAGCAGTTTTAATTCAAACGTGATCAAATTTGGAAAAAAATAAGGGAATTTATGAAGGATCCGTAGGCATAATCAAAAAACAGAAGCAGCAAACAATTGAGATTTTCTGCAATAAGCAGTGATTTCCCAAGCCTTAAGAAAAATGTCAAAGAGCAAAGAAGTCCTGAACTTCTAAAATGAAGTAAAGATTACCAAATATAATGCAGGAAAAAAAGAAGTATTCCTTTTCCAGGACAGGATGAATAATAGATCTCCTTTCAATCAACGAAACACTCCCCATTAGGTGTTGGCATTTAAGGATGAAAAAGGACAGAGTCCCAAAATGAAACAAAAGCACAGGAAAACTAGTCAACCCCATACTATCAGATCTATATCATGTGCAGATAAAAGAGGATTAATGAATCTGTCCTAGAATGTTTTCTTTCTTTAAACAAGAAATAGAATTCTGTCATGGTCTTAAACTCTTAATTCAAAAATTAAGAGACGTTCGATCTGATAAGCCAATTAGCAAGTCGTGTGAGGCAATACAATCATAAACAAGAAATAACTAACAAACGTAAAGGTACATAAATCATTAAAGAATGTCCACATTCAGTTTCAGGCAGTAAGTTAGTACCTCACTGAAGTTCAGATCTTGAAGTAAAACCAGAAAAAGATAAAAAAAATATTGCCTTCATACACCACAATCCCAATAGATAATGAGAAAATTAACAAGTAGATATATAGTACCCTTTCCAAAACAGCTTCTGCATGTTTCCGGCCCCACCGCTCATGTCGCAGAGCATCAGCAGCTTCTTGATATTTTTCATACATTTTAGCAAGCTAAAATTCAAAAGAGATAGCTCGATCAAATAAAGGCATGGTAAAATTGATGACATATAAACACAAAATAAATAAACATGAGAGAGACAGAAAGAGAGAGATGACAGGTCTGTCTTACACTCCAACCATCCCGGAGAAGACAAGCAGCTAATGCAGTCCCGGAAATCCCAACAGGAACTTTAGGAACAATCATCTGCTCAGTCTCATCTGTCTTATCACTATCAGCTTCACCCATTAATCTGTAAACAAATACAACATAAAAAGGGGAATTGATAGGGTGGCAACAACAATCACCAGAATCCACATTCAAGAATAGTTCAGGGACGAGCTAGGGGGAGTTTATTTAGGTGCAAAAAGGAAAAAAGAAAAAAAAGAAAAAGCTTATATTAAATAGAGCTAAAGCAAACAAACAAACTACTAGAGGTCCAAAAGGAAGCAGATTGGTAATGTATAATGTCTTCTGCAGCACCGATTATGTGCTTTTAGTTGTTAACCATAAGTGTTAAGTTTTTCAAACAGCAGCGCAGATGATTAACTTCTGTCATCCTTGGCCAATTCTACCACAATGGCATGCAGTCAGAAAAGTAAATCACATTTAGTTGAAATAACTCCAAAATATTACCCTCAATCGTTCTCCTTTCAAAATCATAAAATTTATCACTGCCAGGATTTCAAACCACAGCAAGTACCCCACCAACAATCAAACATAACAATAATAACAATAATAATAACAACACAACAACTAGGACCTATGATGAAGAATATACCCCAACCTGAATCTTTCCTGGCTTCTTTACTTCAATACCAATTTTTACTTCTTTAAATATGACAGCATGTATGGATGTATTTCGTATTACATTGACTCTACAAGTTGAATATTAATAAACATCAAGGAATTGCACTTAACCAACAACTACAGCCAAACATACAATTCCCCATTAAATCAACTGGGAAAACATGCGAATAAGATACAAAGATAAAGCCTGAATACCTATATAAAAATACAAAACAAATGTGCATTCTAATTGACAGAAAACAAGGCAAAAGAGCATACAGTTCTTTCATGTTCAAATCAGTAGGAAAACTGGCCATTGGCAGGAGACTCAATTCATTAGCCTTCCTTGCATTCTCAAGTTCAGCTTCACATCTTCGAAGTTTCTCTTTCAAGTCAGCAGCTTCCTTCATACCAAAAACTAATCATTCACGTAGCAGATAAAAGAATGCAGAAGACAGGATATAACAAAAACAAAAAAAAATTGACAATAAGTCGTAGGTAAAACTGCAAGATCCATCAGTTATCCGATATACACAAATCAAAAGAAAATACAACAGAAAGTCATTTAACATAAGTCAATATAAGCAGGCACATTGTAAAACCTTCTCAACTTCTTTCCTGGCTGAAGCTTCAATTTCAAGTTTCTCTTTGTACTCATTTTCAACTTGGGCAAGATGTGTCTGCAAAAGAGAAAATAAAACAGAAGATGCCATAAGAAACAAGCTTTGTCTATGCAATAAAGGAGTGAGAACAGATTTGATCCACAGGCCTACTGAAGATATCACCTCCAACGCTTTGATAACACCCTCAAGCTCTCCAGCCTTTTTTGACCACTCATCAGAACTCTCTTTGTAAAGTTCAGCTAGCTTTGTAACCTTTTGAAAAGAAAATGAAAAGAAATTACTACTTCAGAACGAAAGACAGGACCTAGGGCATATTTGAATTATGATATCTTTCACAACCTAAGACTAGGACATTTAAAAAAACCAAGCAGAATAGAAGATGTCTTAATAAACGTATCAGCAGTTAAATGAAAGGAAAATGATTTACCTGGACTTATCGTGATCACACTTAGAAATAGAATTGTGATATACAATGTTTAATACAACTGATAATAGAATTTAATACTTTCGAGTCTAAATCAATGATAGGTCATTGCAATAGAAAGAAGCTTCCAAATATTTCAAATTGAGAATAAGACAGGATTAAAGAAACTAAAATTTCAAAAGCAAACTGACACAATAATTAACCAATGATTATGAGAAACACTCATAAGTAAATCTTGACGTTGTATAGCAGGATGCATAAGTATATGGATGATACATACTGTAGACAATTCAGCACCATACTGTTGTTCATTGACAGCAGCAGCCTCCTTTGATGCACACAGCTCCTTCATTTAGACCGCGAGAGAGAGAGAGAGATAAGAATGATAAACTTTACTTTCCCATGAGAAAGTGAAAATTATTCAAGTTACAGGTAATTATCGAGATACCTTCTCCAAGGAAGAGACTCTGTTCTCTAGTTCGACCACTCTTTCTTTGCTTCTTTTCAATGAATTTGATGATTCACTAATTTCTCTTTCAAGCTGTGAGGCAAAACATAAACCAGGCTATCTTTTGAGTATCCATCCTCACTTATAAGCTGGAAAAGGATCAAGGATGAAAGACTTACATCGGCTATTTTAGCAGACATGTTTGCCTCGGCATCCATGCTAGATCTCCGCAGTTCAATTAGGCTGTTAACTTTTGCATTCAGCTCTTCTTCGAGCCAGGAGTTATGTTTTTCAAGCAGTTCTTTCTCCTACTCATGCGCATATACAACAAAGTCGACAGAACATTTTGATGTCATAGGCTATTCAGTAGCAAGGAGAATTGGAAGTTGGAAAACAGCGAGAAAAATCATAAAGTCAACAAATGACCAGAAGACAATGAGAACATACAATGAAAAATTAATAATAACCAAAATTAATTTTTTCTCAAATTAAATAGTTACACATCTCACCAAAGCTGTACTGATAAGATACTTAGCATTATTTTTCACCAGGCGTAGAAGTAACGGCCCTCGAGGCAAAGAGCAAAAGCACAGTAGCTGGATAACATTAAGGCCTACTGGACGTTCACGTTTATAATCTCTCAGGCATTGCTGGAGGCATTATCCAAGCAATTAAAACAACATGCTCATTAAATGCTAGTGAATCAAAAGAGAAAGGTATGAGTGAACTAAAACAATAAGCCTAGCTTTCGACTGATGTAAGTAATGTGAGAGGGGGGAAAACACTGTTAACAGGTATTCATAATCAAAATTCTTAGCAAATGCTTCATACAATTTAAGTAGATTTATGTCAAAATACCTGAGTTATTCGATTACAGGTCGCATGACAACGCGTCAGTTCTGTTTCAATCTCACTTAATCTAGCTTCCTTTGCAGCAGCACTGTCAGTCAAATTCACCTATCTCACGAGAAAAGAAAGTTAGTCATTTGACTCATTTCTACCGAACTAATGACAAATTTGATCTCTTCAGTATAAACATTGCACTGAAAAAAAAAAATGATAACACCAATACAGTTTGATGGCCATGGGCACTTAACGTGACCGCAAGGCATGCTATCTTATGCTCTGAAGATGCAATTTCATGTACTGGAAACAACTTTCCAACCTCTATTGTAATGGAGGTAAAGTTACATAATCTTGACTCCTCAGATACCACAAACGTGTAAAGCCTTGTATACTAGCATAACTCTTTATCAGTGGTTTAAAACATCATCAGACAAATTTAAATTAAAAAGAAAATCCATGCAACATAAGCAATTCTGTCTTAAGTGAAGCTAAAAGAACGTGGACTGTCTTGGCAATGACCCTCCTAACCTGATCTACCATCAACTAGGTCAAGGTCGGCTGCCATGGAAAGTAGCACTGATTTTGCATCGAATATGAAACTGCAGTATTCCTTGATCCTTCAAGTAATGCATAGCTAAGTATAATAGTAATCTTCTCCGGTACCCCATCTATAATAATATCAAAACACATTATCACTCTAATGTAAATTGTATACGAAAATGTTTACTCATAACCTGCTGAAATTAGCAAAACCTTAACTTCCATAACTAGTGTATTCCAGGATTTATTAAGTTCGTGTGGATTCCAAAGAATCGCTATGAAAGGTGACTCGTGTTCATATACAACAGCAATTTCATTTAAAATAAAGTAATCTCTCATGCACAAAAACCTTCAAACAAATTAAAGGTTTTTCGGTTAAAGGACAGCTGATAAAGCATCATATGTAGGAATGTAAGATAGGTAATATTGAAGAAGTCTGAGCGTATGCCTCAAGATCTATAGTTGATTAGCTTCTACTCAAACAAATCAGCTTAAACCAAGACGGAAAACTTCCACAAATAGAATCTTTTCAGATTGCACTATTAGCGTAAAATCCATATTTACAAGATTTTAGGCTGATACAGCAATTTCTGCTGCAGCTGCTTAGTCGAGCTCCTATTAGTAAATTCTTTCAAGAACTACAAAATGAAATGGCTGTGGCGGCAGTGGAAGAGGTATTGCAAAGGAGATATCCATTACAAATGAGTAGTTCCTGCTTCTCAAAAAGCCGAACGATTGAGTCCAAGGAAAAAGGATAACAATCTAAAAAAAGAAGTGCTAGGCAAGATGTTTATAAGAAATTTCTTGTGTAAGAATTCTCACCAAAATCAAATAATATTTTGAGATCACTTTATTTAGTTTTGCAGTTGTAAAACATTTTCCCCAAACAGATATATCACTTTCAAAGATACTTAAAGAGGGAAATAAGTAGAGAGAAAGTACAATTTCATTATAAACCAATGCTTCTTTCCTTTTTAAAGTCCAAGATAGTTTCTTTTTCACTCTTTCTGGATTAACTAGCCTAAGATCAATTTATACAAGGAACGAACTATATGCATCAACAGCTAATGGTGCGAATAATAGTATGTAAAAGAACAAGGTACTCACAATCTTATCAAGATAGCTCTGGATGGTAGCATTCCTCTCTCTGATCTCGGCGTCCCGCTGCTCTACGAGTTCCAGCGACTGACGCTTAGACTTCTGGAGCTCCGCCACCTCCAACGTTAGCCTCTCTATCTCTCCATCCTTCCCAATCTGCGAATGCAAAAGGAATTAGGATTCAAGAAACCTACTAAACAAGAAAGAGGGCATTAGAAAGAAGGAAACAAGGGCAAGAAATGAAAAGGAGGCAGCGTACGATCTTGATATGGAGTTGGTGCTTCTCGGCCTGGACCTCGGCGAGCTCGGAGAGGCGGCGCTCGACGGAGGCGGCGAGCTGGGCGTTCTCGGCCTGGGAGCGGTCGAAGTCGGCGGAGAGGGCGGCGAAGCGCTGCTCGAGGAGGGCGCAGGTCTGCTCGGCGGTGATGGAGGCGGCGTCGGCCTCCGCGCGCGCGGTTTCGACCTGGCGCCGGAGCTCGCGGATCGCGGCGTCCGCGCGCTCCGCCACCGCGGCGGCGTCGTGGGCGAGGAGCTGGAACTCCTCGTCCGATAGGAAGAGCGGCATCAGCGGCGCGGCGAAGGCGGAGGCGATCGCCGGAGCGGTGAGAGGAAGAGCCCTAGGGTTTGGGGTACAAGAGAGAGCTAGAGAGGGAGGAGAAGGGAAGGGAAAGAGAAGAGAAGGGAAGGTAAAGAGAAGAGGTGGTTTCGAGAGTTCGAGAGAGAGAAAGAGAAAGAGATCGAGGGCGACGCCTAATGAGAAGGCGTTTGGGAGGGGCGCATAAAAGGGCCTAGAAGGTGATATCAGGGAGTTTTAAATGAAATGATTTGGATTTTCTTCGGAAATGGAAAACGGTTCGGGTTCTTGAAAATGGACGGCGATTACAGGAGAAAGTGGAGGGATGGACGGAGTAGATAGATAGATGGGATATAAACGCGACTAGAATAATGGCGTTCTCGCCTGGATGGGTTTGCCCGCGTTGCGACGGAAGGTTGGTTCGGATTAATCGGGGCAAGGCCGAGAATTTGAAGTGTTTCAGCAGAGAGTCGAACCGACCCTTAAAGAAAAATTTCAAAAACAATTTTAATGTTTGAAAATAGAGATGGCTAATTTAAAGTCCAAAATTATAATTGCACCAATTAAAATATCAAAAAAAAAAAAAAAATCTTATCTTCCACTGAATTATTCTATTAGGTAGCAAATTATTGGAGCCAATCCTATAGAGGTTGAATCAAGGAAAGCCGGCCTCAAAATTAAGATGGACCTTAACTATCTGGGCCGGGTCTAACTTCTACACCTACTAACGATCTCAAATTATGAAAGAAAAGGTCAGTTTTGAGCCCGGTCCTGGCCCACTTTGGCCCAATAACTACCTATTGGACTGGACCATTACTGATCCAAGTGATAACGTATCTATTAGAGCTGCATTGCACAGAGCTTTCGCTATGTGCAACTGCAGCAGTTCATTAGTAATGTGAAATTGCAAGTGCACTTCTACACACAACCGCACAATTTCACGTTATTAAAGAACCTCTGAAGTAGAGATTCCTCGGAGTCTTCCGCAAGTTGCGCAGATCATCCTGTGAGCGGGCCGCACTGCTGGGCTAAGAAGCAGATGTAACGACAAATCCGCTCCTCACGTCTATGGCTTCCGCTTTAAAAGATGGAACAATGCATGCATCTGCATAGAATATTTTATTTAGTTGGACTAAGGCAATTATTTTTTTTTTTGAGAGATAGGTAACACGCTACCTGCTTCGTTTATTTCATTTAGAAATAAACTTAGCTGAATATGTGAATCAATTAGGATTCGAACTTGGGTCTCGGATACCAACCATCAAACCCTTTGTCACTTGCTCTAGAGACGATCGGTGATAAGGCAATTAATAAGAGCAAGTGAGCGGCCACATGCCTAACCGGCTATCAACGAACCTTCCTCCCCTCAAAACAACACATTCTAAGATTCCCTCCTTTAGCACTAATCCTAAAGCGGGAATGAACGGCAGATCAGCAGCAATCCGTGACGTGGACGCCTTTGCGGCGGCCACTTTCAGTTGGAAGACGTGCGCGCTCGTACACCCACTCAGTCGGTAGTGGCGCCGCCCGGCGGAATAACTCAAAATGAGCAATTGCAATGCTCACCCCAAGTATTCCCCCGAAGTGTGTAAGAAAACAAAAAAAACTGTAGTTACTCAAATTTTCCCATTTTGTAACATGTTGCTCTCTCTCTCTCTCTCTCTCTCTATCTCTCTAAAGTAACGAAAATGTCATCATGCAACCTAAATTGTAAGGCATAATTTGGTTAGGGAATAGGAATAGGGATAGGTCTAAGAATTTAAGATGCTTATTTCTTGTTTCGGTTTTTTTAGAAAGATATAGTATACTACCCATTTCATTCATACGAAATATGAATTAGGCTATATGGGTGAGACAGTGAAAGGCCTCAAGCAAGATGAGCGTAAAATAATAATAAAAGAAACAATTTTGTAGACTGTTAGTGTTGTTTTGCAGACAGAATTTGCCGCCACAGATTCTTTAATTATTTGATCGTAAAGACTGCTAGCAAGGGGTCGGTTAGATTTTTCTAAAGATCATATTATTTCGGACCTCCTAGGTGACGCACCAACATGCTATTAGCTTGGGCAATCTATTGCAATATGAATGTGGTTCATTATAAATTGTTCACCTATTTAAGATTATATTCTTGTTGTTTCTAAAATTCGCAAACTGTACGCCCTGTAAGGCCATCACTATTAAAAATCTTGTTAGCGGGAGATATTTATGTTCTGTGAAAATAGGACCATCATTGTATATGAAAATGAGTTGGTTTTTTATTCCCATTGCCAGTATAAAATGACAAGGGACAGTACTAATTCTTGTTAGTGCATCAACAATCCATCTACTTTTGTTTTGCCAAACTTGATTATTTATTTTAGAAAAAACTTTAAATACTATTTCTATAGTTTCGTACTTTTTCATTTTAGTATTATGTATTTTAAAGTATATTACTTTCGTACCCTTGATTTTATATTTCTTTTTTTGTTTTCCCCTTTACTAATTTTTTTGTTAAATTAGTAACAAAGTTATAACTAAAAGGTACTAAAGTGAACATTCAATAAACTATATGTCAGGAATTTGAAGTTTTTTTTGTATATAATTTAAAAAAGTTAACAGATGGGTTGATGAAAAGAAAAAATGAAATCACAGGATACTAAATTTATGCACTTTAAATCATAAGACGCGAAAATAAAAAAGTACAAAACCACATAGGCGGTATTTGAAGTTTACTCTTTATTTTAAAAATGTAAACTATTCACTGGCCACTATGTCTGAAAAATTTACTTACTAATTACATTTCATGAGATATGATAGGATATTGATACATATTTTCTCACATTAAAGATATCCATCCGCGGGTCATTAAATAGAGATATTTACTCTGTTCCACGATTCAGTAGATATCTTAGAACTTACGAAAAAAAATATAAATTTTTTATGAATTATGGACCATTTTGAGTCGAACTTTTCAAAAATTTTGAGTTTATTATTCAATCATTTTGATTTGAGCCAGTCAATAACATTATAACTATAGAATTTGAATGCATCATGTTTATTTTTATATATATATTTATATGTTAGTATACATTGTTTAATTATTATAACTATAAATTTATTGAAATAAATAATTAATTTAAATTTTAAAATTAAAGAACTATTGGCTGACTCAAATCAGACTAATTCAAAAAATTGGATAGTAACATCAAACTTTTGAAAAGTTTGATAGCACACTTAAAATGATCTATTTTATAGGTTCTTAACCCTCAAAAAAAAAGAAAAAAGAAAAAAGAAAAAAGAAAAGTTAACTAACTATTATAAACAATAACGGCACACGGTTAACATTACTGTTTTTCTGTCAAAAGCTCATGCTGTCCCAAAAAGTTAAAAAGNTTTGTAGACTGTTGTGTTGTTTTGCAGACAGAATTTGCCACCATAGATTCTTTAATTATTTAATCTTAAAGACTGCTAGTAGGGGGTCGGTTAGATTTTTCTAAATATCATATTATTTCGGACCTCCTAGGTGACGCACCAACATGCTATTAGCCTGGGCAATCTATTGCAATATGACTGTGGTTCATTATAAATTGTTCACCTATTTAAGATTATATTCTTGCTGTTTCTAAAATTCGCAAACTGTACGCCCTGTAAGGCCATCGCTGTTAAAAATCTTGTTAGCTGGAGATATTTATGTTATGTGAAAATAGGACCATCATTGTATATGAAAATGAGTTGGTTTTTTATTCCCATTGCCAGTATAAAATGACGAGGGACGTTACTAATTCTTGTTAGTGCATCAACAATCCATCTACTTTTGTTATGTCAAACTTGATTATTTATTTAAAAAAAAACTTCAAATACTATTTCTATAGTTTCGTACTTTTTCATTTTAGTATTATGTGTTTTAAAGTGTATCACTTTCGTATCCTTGGTTTTATTTTTTTCTTTTTGTTATCCTCTTTACTAATTTTTTTGTTAAATTAGTGACAAAGTTAAAACTAAAAGATACTAAAGTGAATATTCGATAAACTATATATAAGGTATCTAGAGTTTTTTGTATATAATTTAAAAAAGTTAATAGATGGGTTGATGAAAAGAAAAAATAAAATCACAAGGTACTAAATTTATATATTTTAAATCATAAGACACGAAAATAAAAAAGTACAAAACCACATAGGCCGTATTTGAAGTTTACTCTTTATTTTAAAAATGTAAATCATTCACTGACTGAAAAATTTACTTACTAATTACATTTCATGAGATATGATAGGATATTGATATATATTTTCTCACATTAAAGATATCCATCCGTAGGTCATTAAATAGAGATACTTAATCCGTTCCATGATTCAGTAGATATCTTAGAACTTACGAAAAAAATAATAAAATTTTTATGGATTATGAACCATTATGAGTTGAACTTTTCAAAAATTTTGAGTTTATTATTCAATCATTTTGATTTGAGCCGGTCAATAATATTCTAACTATAGAATTTGAATGCACCATGTTTATTTTTATATATATATATTTATATGTTAGTATACGTACATCGCTTAATTATTATAACTATAAATTTATTAAAATAAATAATTAATTTAAATTTTAAAATTAAAGAACTATTGGCCGACTCAAATCAAACTAATTCAAAAATTGGATCGTAACATCAAACTTTTGAAAAGTTTGATAGCACACTTAAAATGATCTATTATAGGTTCTCAACCCTCAAAAAAAAGAAAAAAGAAAAAAAAAAAGAAAAAAGAAAAAAGAAAAAAGAAAAGTTAACTAACTATTATAAACAATAACGGCACACGGTTAACATTACTGTTTTTTACTGTCAAAAGCTCATGCTGTCCCAAAAAGTTAAAAAGCAAAAAAAAAAAAAAAGAAAAAAAAGGGAAAAGATAAAGATACTTTTCAGCCTCATCGTTACACTGACATGTGGGCCACAGAAGTGTGGGCCCAAATACCCAGTCCAACGACCGCGGCATATCACGTTCACACAGGATAATTCTCAAATAGAATATGAACAAAAAATACTTCTCTTCTGCAGTCGTGCTGCCGCTCTAGCTGTAAAATAAAGAGTCCCTACCCCCACCTCCCTCCTGCTGTAGCCAGTAGCCCTGCCGTTATATTCTGACCCTCCCCCTCCCCCCCTCTCTCTCTCAGCTGTTCTCTCTTTCTCTCTTCTCGTCTCCTTCTACATCGTTCTTCGTCGTCCAAGGAGATTCTAGAAGCTTCTTCTTCTTCTTTTTTTTCCTTTTTCGTTCATGGCGTCGGCGTTCGGGGGGACGACGCAGAAGTGCACGGCGTGCGAGAAGAAGGTCTACTTGGTCGACCAGCTCACCGCCGACAACAGGGTCTACCACCGATCCTGCTTCCGATGCCACCACTGCAAAGGCACTCTCAAGGTATCTCCCTCCCCTCTCTCTCTCTCTCCCTGCTCTTGGTGATTTGATTGTTTGGTGGATTTGATTGTGGGATCGTCTTTTGTGTTCCTTGGATTATTTTTGCAGAATTTTTGAATTTGTGGTGCGTTTTTTTTTTAAATTATTTTGGAGTATTTTCTTGTATGTCTAATCATACTTGCACTTCCCGTTGTTTGATTCTATCGTCTTCGTCAATTAATCTGAGGATTATTATGTGCTTTGGAATATATTCTCCCATTTGACCCTGATCTTTGCCTAAACTTTTAAATCTCTGTTGTCTTTATTTTATCTGTTCTTATTTGATTCGGTTTGCTCTGAAACCATGATTCAATTTCCTTTACTTTAGCTGTAATTTGTCCGGTTAATGTCTTTTTCCTTCTTCTGTACATGTTATTATTACTGCGATGCAATTCGTGATCTTCGTATAGACTTATGTTTCAATTTGTACAACTCTATTTCTAGGCTTTGAGGCTTTTTTCCAAATCTGTTACAGTTTGCGAGAATCTCGCTAATTTTTCTCGTGTTTTGCGCTGTAGTCTCTACCTTCCCCTTTTCAGCATTCTGGTTCCAGTTGTGTGAGATCTTGGCCCAGATTTTGGTTTGTATTGTTAATGAGCACCTAACATATCTTTTTACCTATCATCCTCATTATCCGGGTAGGTATGAAAAGATAGAAACCGAGATATGAGGCAACTGCTCACCCAATGCATAATGAGGTGTGAGGTTCGAAAGTTATGAGGATGTTTTAATTCATAACTTGAGCTATTTGAACCAAGTGAAGTTCTGTATTCTGAGACTATGACCGCATTATAATTGGCTCTGAAATGATTGGCAATATATACATTGTCGAACTCGAATTGTTCGATTGCATTCCTAATGACCTCGTATCATGTCAGCTATATTTCAGCTACTTGATGCCTCAGTTAATGGCTGTTCTTTGAAACAGTTTGCCATAATCACGCCAAAAGCGTCACTTATCGATAGTGTGGATCACCGATCTATGCCATGTTCTTGCGTGAGAATTCTTGTTTGGATGTGATTTTGTTATTCTCATCATGTCAGTAATATTTGATGCATGATAATGCAGCTGACAAATTATAGCTCCATTGATGGCGTTCTTTACTGCAAACCTCACTATGACCAGCTTTTTAAGATGACCGGCAGTTTGGATAAAAGTTTTGAAGGTACGTCGACTGCTACGTCTGTACTTCTTCTTGAGTGCCTTTTTATGCATATAAATTTAACAAACCTTGTGAATGTAGGTGTGATGAAACATAGGGCGGAACGATCAAATGGGCATGAGGTATCCTACCATTTAAGAACTTATAACTAGCATATCTGGATTTTTGTGTAATGGAGATTTTTCTTAAGGCAGTTGGGTTACGCATAAGCAGTTGTTCTCAGCATACCTTTGCTTCCAACTTACGCTGTATTGATATTTTGCAGGGTCAATCTAGCAGCCGAGTTTCAAGTATGTTTGCTGGGACACAAGACAAGTGTGTTGTGTGTAAAAAAACAGTGTACCCGATAGAAAAGGTCAGCATGATCCCTGCAACTTTTCTCTAGGGGGGACAAAAAAAGATTCCTTTTTAACTTAAAATTTTCTGTTTTAGCTGTTCCTCCTATACTCAATTTTGATTTTTAACCTTTCCATTTATGCAAACCTTATTGATCAGTTTTGTTTCTGTTATCGCCTTAATCTCGAGTTTGAGGTACGTTTTAGTTGATTGATTAGTCACTTCTGGATTGATGGGAAAGTGTTTAATCCTTGGGCTATCTCTTCATGTTGACTAGCATTTTAGATATGCGTGTATTATACTCTCCGCACCATTTAATTTCTTTGACCGTTCTCTGAGGGTCTAACATTTGGTTAGTTGGTACAGTTTTAGCAGGTATTATGATGATCAATTTTGATAAGCTTCGCTTTATAGTTGCAAAATAGGCAGTTGGGAGATGACGTAAAGTGTGTAGGTGGCCTCGGGAAGAGGAGATTTTTGAATTCAGATTGTGTAAAACCAACTGTACCGTCTCAGAAAGCTAGGTTTAGGACACAGTTAACATCACACACAGTTGAAGGGTAGTTGATTCCACTCTATCATGATATTTGCTGACAAACCCATGTTGCTGGAACTATGGAGACGATATCTTGTTAGATGCTGGTTCTGCCGATCTGGTGGAGTACATTTGCAAGAATTAGTTTGTTAAGTCAATTCTTAGTATTCTTGATTGATAATTGGCCCCAAATTTTGAGCAATCCTGAACTGTAAACTGATATATGCAATATTGAAGGGTGAGAATCATTTTGCTCGGAGATCAAAAGAGTTGACTAGATTAATTAATTACTTGCAATTCTGCATTTTACTTAATACTATGTATATCATGGTTGACATAACATGCTTGGTTGACATAACTATGTAAATCTTCGGGAGTGCACACTGAAGTTTACTGAATTTCATCTTTTAGGTGGCCGTAGATGGAATGGCATACCATAGACCGTGCTTCAAGTGCAGCCACGGGGGCTGCGTAATTAGCCCGTCTAACTATGTTGCCCATGAGGGCAAGCTTTATTGCAAGCACCACCACTCTCAGCTCGTCATGGCTAAAGGAAATTTCAGTCAGCTTGAAGAGAAGGATGTAGAAGCAAAAGTTGTCATCGAGAAGCCGCCTTTACCAGATAATGTGGCTGTCGAGAAGCCGCCTTTACCAGATAATGTGGCCATCCAGAAGCCACAACAACCAGATGATATGGCCGTCGAGAAGCCGCCACAACCAGATAATGTGTTCACCCCAAAGACCCCACAAGCAGAGAATGTGTCCATTGAGCAGCCACCGCAGCAAGATAATGTGGCCGCTGAGAAACCATCGCCGGATGGTAACGGGGATAGTGCTTAATTGATCTCCGCATGCTCCAATGTTGTACTAAAGCACTGCCTTTTTTAGGGGCTAACTGGAATGGTAAAGTGACTGGATGAAGGCTAATGTAGCCGAATTTGTTTGTGTTTCATATTCTTTGAATTCTGGAGAGTTGGAGAACATTCGTTGAATTCGCCAGCAATAACCATGCAACTAGTACATGCAACTAGTATTTGCCGGTTGTAAGTAGGTTATGATAGTTTTGTTTGTGTCATTGTGTGTATCCTACTTGGGAAGAGAGAGGATTGCCGAGTTAAATACAGCTTGTTAGATTGCTTGGTTTTGTTCATGTATTATACCTGCAACCATTAATCAATAATGTTGATCCGCTCCATACAAGTTTGATAAATTTAAGTCATAATTATTTTTTTTAAAAAAAATTGTTTATTCGTTGCGCTAAATCAATTTATTTAAGAAATTTAAGAAGCAAGACTCAAACTGAATAATTTGTTACCTCTTTAATTCGGGATAAAGAGTGGAGGTTTTAGAATATCGCTCTTTAGAACGAAGGAAATGTACGCGGGAGCCTCCTTAGCACCTCGGCGCTCCCTCCTCCTCTCACCGCCAACCACCGCGTACGTAATCGCCATTTCTCTCCACCCTCCTCTCCCTTCTTTTTCTCGATCCTCTCTTCGATCTCCGTCCCCGAAGCTCCGTTTCCGATCCCCGGCGCCGCGCTCCATAAACCCTAGCTTCCGCCCCCGCTCCAAATGGGAATCTGCAGGGGTTTGGGAGGACCCGGACGATGGCTACGGGAGCGAGTACGAGGAGAGGGGCGGGCTCGAAGAGGAGGACGACGATGATGTCGAGGAGGAAGAGGACGGAGGTGGAGAGGCGCGAGGAGCTAAACCCTCCCTTCTCGGTATTGCTAAAAGCCCGATTGCACAATTCGACGAGGAACTTGTAAAAGGTTTCGTAATTTTAAGAGCATATTAGTTCGCTATCGTTTTATATGCAGCTTCTTTTTAATTTTATATGTTTGTTTTATATGTAATCTTAAGAGCTTTTGTGCATATTTCTTCTTTACATGATTGCTTTCATCTCTTTTATAGATTATCTCACAACAGCGATCTAGATTCATGAGATAGAAAATTTTAGTAGTTTGTAACTCTGTGCAAGCATGAGTGATTTATTCCAAAAAAATTCCAGGCATTAAGAAGATTGTGGTTTCATGGAAGTTATACATTTGAGATTTCTACATAAGCTACCTAATTGTTATGGCTGACCATATTGTATACACAACCTTAGAGTTGCAAAGACATTTTGGATAACGTGAGTTTAATAGGAAGAAAAGGAGTTTACGAGAGGTATAAAATGCTGGTCATTGGCTACAACGATTGGGAGAGATTGGTTGCTGCTGTTTTAACCGTAAAAAGTAGATCCCTTGCGTTAGCACATTTCTTTCATGCCGGTATATTCCCATTATAGAGTGAGTCAAGCGTAGCAGGTAATAAATTGAAGATTGTGCTTTTTGTAAATGAAAAAAAAAATCAAATGTATAACTCACTCTATGGAGCGAAAGAATACTCAATATTATGCAGTAAGAGTTAGGGCATAATAAAACCAAATCTATAAGCTACTTGGGAGTAGTGGCATGTAATTGCTCAAAATTATAGATATTTGTGAGAAAATTTAATATCCTTTTCATCTGAGCCATTTATGTTTCACATTGTTTCTGCAGAAGTTGAGCTGCTTTTAACACCGGAAGAAAAGGCTATTTTAGATCAGAACGAGGCCCCTAATCTTAGCAAAATATCAACAGTTAAGTTTCCCCTCCCTCGACCAAGCAACTGATAAAATGTGGTAAAGTGTACTTGTTTTTATTCCCCATGCATTAGCTGACCAAATTGACATTTTTTTGTTGTGATCTTTTAGAGCCGATTAATATTGGGATAATATTCCTTCTTCAAATAACTTTTTGGTTTTAATTGTTGAAATGGTTAATTTCATGCAGCTGAAGTGGCACCCACTTCACAGTTTTGCACTAGCAGGCCAGATTCCTTTCATGGATAAACTGTTGGAAACTGGTACATGTATTGATTCTTTCGACAAAGTAGGTTCGACACCCTTACTTTCACTCGTGCAATTGGCTGTAGACATTCTGAGTGAATTCTGAAGTTGGTAATGCAGGATGGTTTCACTCCTCTTCATAAGGCAGTGATAGGTAAAAAAGAGGCTGTGATTAGCCATCTCTTGAGGAAAGGTGCAAATCCTCACGTCAGGGATAGAGTAAGCAATCTCTCTTTTCTATTTTTTTGGAATTATCCTTACAGAAACATCTATTCAGATATATCCCCCTGGATCTGAGCTTTTATATGTACCCCTGGTCAGTACACTTGCTTATAAAAATACCCTAATCTTAAGTTGGGGATTCTTACAATTTCTGGGAGGTAGTTGGTTGTGTATTAGAAAAAGGTAATTTTAACTGGGGTCATTGTCGTAAGTAGAAGGAAATATATGTGAGTTGAAGGGCTCATATGAATACTCAGATTTGGAGGATATGCAACTGGATACGACAAAGCAGTATATATGGAAATGTGTCTATATGAAATCATCTCCAGATTGCACATGTTTAGCCATATTGCAGGATGGTGCCACACCGTTGCATTATGCTGTTCAAGTTGGTGCCATGCAAACTGTGAAGTTACTGATCAAATATAAAGTTGATGTTAATGTTGCTGATAATGTAAGTGGAGTCTAATTCACATATTTTCTGTTTATTCTGTGCCTTTTGGTTTGCTTATTGTCTTCATTTATTAAACAGGAAGGCTGGACACCATTGCATGTTGCCATACAAAGTAGATCAAGAGACATAGCAAAGGTTTTGCTTGTAAATGGTGCTGACAAGTCTAGAAGAAATAAGGTAACTGTTGAAATTTTATATGTTATTGATTATCTTTCCCACTTTTCCTGTAATTAAAAGTATTCGTATTGGTCTTTTGTCTAAGAAAATCTACTGTAGCTGAGCTCGTCAAACCTCGTGTAGCTTACCATTGTACTAGTTTGCCAGTTTGCTTGACTTAGTTGATCAATTTTTCTGTCTGAATGGATGGAGGTCTCTTGTTCTTGACTTTGTTGCCTTTTCTTTTGATTTAACCGTTCATAATAAATAGTATGTCAATGATTGAGAAGGAAAACAGACACTTGATGTAACTACTTAAATTTATGTAACCAAAAGGTTTATAGGTTACATGTTATACACCGTAAATCAGATTACAGCACCAAATCATGATATTGAAATTTTACGGTTTCAGTCCGCTTAAATATTCTCTACAGAATTTAAATCTTCATTTATCCCAGTTCTCATTTATCTTATTGGAACGTTCTTGGAAGATTTGGATTGGCTTTATCTATGGTTTACTTTTTCATTTACACCCGTCTGGCTTATGACTCATTTTTATTTATCTGATCATTTAATTGATGGTTCTACCAATGTTGTAAAATTGATGCATTCTAATATGGCGGTACTTTCCATCTACCCATCTGTACAATTTTCTTTTCTGTGATACCACTATGGTAGAAATCTATTTGGCGGTTGTTTTCTACAATGAAATATGTGAAGCGTCTCATGAGAAAGCGTAAAACAGCATGAAATGTAGTAGTGCACTTCTATGTTGGATATGAAGATAATGTTTCTTTTTATATGCTTTACAGGATGGGAAAACACCTTTGGATCTGAGTTTATGTTATGGAAAAGATTTCAAGTCATATGATCTAGCAAAGCTTTTAAAGCTTGTTCCAGCAAACAGGGATCCGTGACATTCCTCCTACACATATGCATTCAGAGTTTGAGAGGAAAACTAGAAGGTTTTATTTTGTCAATTATCGCGATGGCTAAAAAGAGGCTCAAGTTACAATTTTTATTTTATTTTTTCAAAATCTAGTTTGGAGGGTTTGGGAAGAACAGATTGCTTGAGATTGCTTGATAATGCATTCTCCGAGCTCATTAAGATTAAACGCAGTATGTTTTAACTCAGTTGTACTTAAAAAATTTTGGCAGGGAAGCTTCATGGAGCCGTAAATTTTTAGCTTTGTAAAACATGTGTTTCCACTTGAAATTAATCTGATTTGAGTATGATGTACCTTTATCATCATTGTCCGAGAATCTATAAATTTGAATCTGGTCGCAAATATCAATTTTGATCATTCTACATCTTTGAGAACCCAATCCAAACTCGTATGTAGTTTATGGGGTTCTCAAGCAGCAGAGGGCATAACATTGGAACGCGGAGGATGTGTGTGCATTATTTTCATCAAATGTACCTCATATGATATATAAAGATCCAAGTACCGCGTCAAATAACGCCCACCAACAAAGGATGATGCTCCTTTCATCAATATATATTAGTGCATATACATATATAAACAATTGAATTTTGAAAATGTGAAGTACTTTATGATTAGAATGCATAACATTGTGAAAATCTCCCATCCAAACCAGAGCAACACTAGTCATTCCTCAAGTAGGAAATCCTGACAAAATAGTGCAGCAAGCATTTGCATGTCCACTTCCACTTCTCTACTTCAAGGTGCAGCCTATTCATACCAATCTAGCATATAATCCAAATTAAACTTAAAAAAATAGCAAACCCTAACCACGTTAAAACAACAGAAACCAAATAACTGCAGATAGTAAAAAATACTTCGAAAAACAGCTCCAAAGCAGCTCATCTGATGAGAGAACTCTAAACCGATCAACACCACGAAGCATCTCTTTCTGCGATTGAGCAGCTTCAGCAAAATCACCCTATCCTCCGAAAAAGCCATTTCGGCTACTCTTCGTGTAACGCTACGCGCCTGTACACAGCCTTAAAAGTCTGCCCTCCATTCCTCGCAACCTTCTGGCCTTCTTCCGTGGCAGAAGACAAGAGCTTAACAACCGGATCAGTCTCCAACTCTTCCTCAGAAACAGCTTCGAACAGCGGGTGTTCCTCCAAGCAAGACCTCATCCAATCTCCGAGCTCCTCCACGTCCGTGATCGTGTATATGACCCCCCCGATTTCCATCACATACGCATACTCGTCAAGCAATTGAGGACTGATCACCCGGCGCCGATGGTTCTTCTCCTTGAAGTGGGGATCCGGAAATAGAAAGAACATCTTGGATAGCTGCCCCTTCTCGAAGTAATTCGGTATGTACTTCATTGAATTGGTGCGAACGACGGATATGTTCTCATATTTCCCTGGGTTCGAGTCTCGCAAGGCTAAGATTCTATCTTTGACATACTCAGTTACCTGCACATGCATGTTGCAATATAAATACAACAACAAACAAACATTCTATAACTATGCTCACCAACAAGCGAAATAAAGGCTTTAGATACTCGCGGTAGAACCCGATTTTACTTTATAAACTTATTCAACATGCAACACTCGGCCGCCCTGAGGTTACTGAAATTACGTGATTAAATCATCACTAAATTTAGAGTGGCGAAGTGTTACAATTCAAGCCACAGAAGAGTAAAGTGAAATCGAGCTATACTGATGCAAATAGAAAATTTCAGTTAAATTATATGAAATAACCGTTATTCTCAAAAAAAAACTTTAGGTTCTTAGAAAATAGTGCTTTTATATTTTTATATTTATCACTTCTCCTCATATATGGCCTCAAGATTTTTTCTTTTTTCATAGATACATGATATAGATGTGAATTAAATAGAAGAAAACTAATTATACCAATAGTCTAGCGTGACTCGAACTATTTCGATAATATGTTAAATTATATGAAACAACCGTTATTCTTCAAAAACAAAACTTTTAGAGAATGATATTTCTATATTTAACAATTTCCTTATCTCTGAGCTCCATTCCGATCATGAGTGTGTCCGGGAAGAGCGGGGAGAGGCCGACGAGCAATCCACCGAAACCGCAGCCAACATCGGCGAATCGAACTTTGGGCGAGAGCGCCATTCCATTTCCACGATCAGGCTCGGCCGGGGCGAAGAAGTGGGGGAAGTGATGGGCGTAGTCGACATCGGCGGGGCTGAGGGGAATTGGGAAGTGCGAGTCGCTGAGCGGGTTGCTGTGCGCCCGCGCCCGGTAGAAGCGCTTCCGGGGAAGCCGCCCCGATTGGCCGTTGCCCGGATGCGCGCCGCTGTTGTTGTCCTTCGACATACTTATACTCAATTGCAGTTAAAGCGTTTGTGATCGATTACAGCAGGAATTTTTACTATTGTTCGTAGAGGCATTTCATCAAACACTTCATATGCACGGGTTCATCCGACGAGAAGCGCTGCAATAACATAATAGCAAAATTAATTTGACGAACAGAGGAAACTTCAAAAAAAAAAAGGATTGATCGAAGTTTGAAGTGGGAATTAAAAAAAAAAAAACAAAAAGGAAAATTAGCCTACTTACGAGAGAGAGAGAGAGAGAGAGAGAGAGAGAGAGATCGTAACGGCGCAGAGGTGAGATGCGTGAAGAGGGTTCGATCGAGGGTTGGAAAATCGCGGAGATGATCCAAAACGGGCCGGGTCGTGGCCAACAAGGTCCGATGGGTTCCGAATTTGGGCCCGAGTTTGGGTCAAAATTCACTCCTTACAAAAAATTCGGATTCGGATTATTGCCCAACCCCAAATATAATAGACCGTTTTGTCCCAACCCGAATCCGGCCCGTACGCCCGATAAGATTCTTGACGGTGAAGGAAAAGGATACAGTAATAAATTATTTCATTGCACGTGACTGTTATTTTAAATAGGTTATACCAAAAAATAATAAAATAAATAAGTCAAATATGCAAGTCGTAATTAAACTTTTAGGCAGTGTTTGGGTTAGAGATTAGGGGAGAGATAATTCCTTATCCTCTTTATATCCAAACGAAAATTTTTTAACCGAAAATGGTAGTTTTCGGATTACTGAAATAAGTTGGTATAACTATCCCCGCCAACAATTTTTTTTTTTTATATATAATTATCCATTATTTTTCTTATTTCATATTATCTATTCAAACGTTATTTTTTTTATCCGAAAAATAATTCAATTTTTATCTAAACGCTATTTTGCTTATTCCCATACTTGCATCTATTCATGTCATTGCTAGTTCTTATTTATACGGAAGTAATTTGTTGGTGCGAACTTTTGACAAAGCCGACGAAAAGCAGAGGCGTAATAGGAAAGGTTGGTTGGCACTGGATTCCCTAACAAAAATAAGAAAAAGAAAAAGCTGCAGTTGCATTGTGTGTATCTCTTTAAAGTTAAAAGTGGTGTGAATGATGGAGCCGAAGAACATAGAGGAAAAGTCATATAAAAGTAAATGAAAGCTGAGTAAGATAAACTGGAAAGAGAGCTTAGCCCATTTTCGCTGGCTTATCCTCAGAGATAAAGAATCCCCAATGCCACACCTCTTGCTGATAATTATCTGTTACTTCGCAAAATATACGTAGATATATATATATAGAGCAGAACTGTCGTGTTCTTAGGAGTATAGAGGCCTTCGTACTTTCAAGCCGTTTTCGATAATGGAATTTTCGAATCGATGATCGGTTTCGTTAGACTTGATTTAGTGTATTTGAAGTTTCTAAAAAATAATTTTTGCGGTTTTTCGATACCATTTACTTAGTAATCAAAATATCAACCGCTGAAAATAAAAAATCTATAAAAAATAGTGATATAGCACTAAAATTTTTGATAAGTGATATTGATATGTATAAAGAATTTTATATCAAAATTTCATTTGGTTTTTCGATACCATTTACTCAGTAGCATGGAAGCCTCCGTGCTCCTAAAAGTACAATAGTTCTGTTTTATGTATATATGTATTATTTTTTTCTTAAAAGAAATTTTATGATTGGAAAAATGCTACTTTTAGATGTAATGTGGTTGTAAATCTTACAAACTTATCCAAAGTAAGTTTTTAGTTAAAAGAAATGATGAGACAAGCAACGGATATGAACCTCAGTATGAGTGGGGATATCGAACATACTCCTGGCCTAAGGATGTGCATAAGGATGTGCAAGTAGTATTACTCATAGGATTAATATCTTTCACAGAAACCAGCTCAACCTGACTTTTGTTTCTCAAATGACTCTCTAATAAATGTTATCTCGGTAAAAAAAATTTGGATTAATTGCACCGATAAGTCACAAATTTTTATAAATTTTCTTACTTTACTCTCTATTCTTTTGTAAGAGACATAATAGACCCTAAACTTTTTATGAATATTAGAAGGAAAAAAGAAACAAATGCGAAACGAAAAGGGTGGTTAGTTTTTCGCAAGGCTTAATGATAATGAGTGCTACAAATCGTACACAAGATCTCTCGTAAAAGAGCGAATATGCAGGCACGAGGGCTAGGGCTCCATCAGGAGGCAAAATCAGGGGCCACTAGTTGCATGTTGGTTTCATTATTTGAGACCACTAAATCCTACTGGTTGTATAATTTATATTGAGCTACATTGCATCAGGATCAAATGGTACAGCTTAAAGGGCATTACCAACTATTCAGATCAAACATTGATGTGCTTCTCTTTAGGCAATGCAGGACAATGTTCTCAGATATAGTAGCACTTGAGTTCAATTCCTTTAATATAATATCACTACTACTTGTTTGTTTTGTTTATATTGATTACGGTGTTTATATTCTTTTATATATCGTTGATAATGACTTGATGTTGATGCATCAGATGGCTACAAAATTAGTTGCTAATAAATGGCGCGTAGACGATGACATTACAAACTTATCATCTTTAAGCATTAAATTACTCATCCTTTTTTCTAACATCCTGTTGTATATATATATAATGAAGTAAAATATTTCAGCAACTTATAACAACCCATCAAATATGCTGCTACTGTAGTGTAAACACCAAACAACCACTTTTCTTTTTTTTTTTTTTTTAAAGAAAGACACAATCTTAGGTATTTCACTCAACATGCAAAGCTTATTTACAGCTACTGCAGAATTAAAGGAAAGAAAGAGTTGTTGTGTGTATAAGTTGCGTGTATAATTAGTTATGATGAGTCTATCAGTGATATTTCAGGAGAGAATATGACCCATCCCCTTGTTTTTTTCCTCTTTTTTTTTTTCCAATGCTTCATGAGTAGTGTCCTGTTGCAGATCTTTGAAGGTTCCCATGAATACAAAAGCCTTGCTACACAAGGAATATAGGGGGGGTCCAGGTGCCCTTCTTAGTGGAGCCCTTCAACTATGTGGTGTTTGCATGTTACTCCAGAAGAAGAAAACATCAGAAGCTCCTGTGGCAGCAATAGCTATTGTGTTGTATACAGTATACACAGAGCTATGCAGAGCATAGCTAGTTGGTATAAGTGAAAAAAAAAAAAAAAAAACAAACAAACTTGTAAGCATCTCTCTCAAGAAAAGACAAAAAAAAAAAAAAAAAAAAAAAAAAAAAAAAAAAAAAAAAAAAAAAAAAAAAAAAAAAAAAAAACTATACTTTCAAAACATAAAAAGATTTAGGAGTTTGAGGTGGATTATAAAGTCAAAATTTTAAATTTTAAATTTTTGCCAGATTGTTAAGCCAAAAATAAAGAACTAGTAGCATTTCAAGAAGCAGAAGCAGATCTTTCAGATAACAAGTGACAGTCATTTACATGTCCTTCACAAGACACTCTTACAATCTTAATCATCTTTGTACCCTTTTTTTTTTTGTTTTTTGCCACAACTACTGGAATTTACATCACTCAATCTTGGCCCTTTTTATGATTCCTAGATCACAATGAGCTGAAAAAAACTACCTCCTTTTCCCTGCAAATTGTCTTCACACACAGATGCTCCTCTAAAGGGCTTCTCTTACAGATTCACTTCCTCCCTACAATGAACCTGATCTGATTCTCCAACTCCTCTTTTGAACTCTCTCTCCTTTCGTTTCTTTTTTTCTTCGCATGCTCGAATCCGATCAGCTTGCGCCTTCGGAGATGCTCTGCAACGAAGGGCGCCACTGTCGAGACCTCGCCGCCGATTGCGCGGCGGCGCCTTTTTGCCGGTCTCTCTCATGCTTTGCTACCTGATGTATAGTCGGATGAACACAAAAGGGATTAGTTTTAGAACAGACCCACATTGGCTCAAAGCAATGTGTACTTGGGCTTTTAGACTAGCAAGTACATTGCATTCACTCTCACAAAAAGTGCTTCTTTAATTCAACCAGAGCCTCCGCACTTTTTTTTCACATAATTCTTCTGTGAAAATCTAGCCTCATATATATATCCAACCAACTAAATTAAAGCAAACAAAAATTAAACATTACTCTTACCAAGTTACTAGCTACCATCATTTCTCGTCAATTATATAATAATAGTAATAATATATGTAACAAAACAATTAATATCTTAAAAACATGAAATTTCTATGCAACAGCAAAGCAGGTGAATTCACCTGCTCATTATGGCAATTGCGCGAATCAATCTCTCCTCCCGCGTTGAATTCCACAACCTGATCATCGACTCTCCTGTGCGACTGCTGCTGCTGCTGCTGCTGCTTGGCCAGCTCAGACTGAGCCTTCTTCATCTTCTCATATTTTCTAGCCTTCAGAGCCCTTTTGCAGAGTATAATAATAATATTTTTTTGTTAGAAAAAAAGGAGATGACTGCAGGTCTGCAGCTGGTGGAAGCAGGAGGGAGGGAGGATTGAGGGAATGAGAGAGAGAGAGACGGACGGACAGGCAGGCAGGCAGGCAGAGAGAGAGAGAGACCTTGGGTGGTGATGAGGCGGTAGACCTGGCCGATGAGGAGGAGGTCGGTGGGCTTGAGCAGCTTGACGCGGGTGACCCTGACGCTGCCGGCGCCGTCGGGGCGCTCCTCGGCGCGGCAGAGGGTGACGAGGGCGACGTGGTGGCCCGGGTTGCTCCGCATCACCTCCGACGCCGCGGTCGGCCAGTACAGCCTCTCCACCCTCCCCCCCGGCTGCTCAATCACCACCGTCGCCGCCTCCGCCGCCTGACAATTCCCCATTCCCTATCCCCCCCTATATATCCCCCTTCTCCTCTCTCTCTCTCTCTCTCTTTCCTCTTATTTTTTTTTTTTTTTTTTCTTCTGTCTTTATTTCAGACGATGTAAAGAGACACTTTCTTCGCTCTCCTTCCTTCTTTTCCCTTCCTTCTTCTTTCGTGTTGGTGTATGATGGGGGTGGAGATATGATGATGAGGCCTGAGAGGGGGGATGGAGGTTCGCAACCAACTGTATTACGTCTGTGGTCGAGCGTTATTTAATGGGATGATTGGTGTGGCTGTGGAACCCAACTAAAGAACAAAAAAAAAAATCTTATATTATATATATAATTATATATATATATATATATATATATATAGGGCTTACTATGCTTTACTGCTTTGGGAAGTATGAAACCTTCCATGCTTTCCAGATCGTTTTCGATGTTGCGACTTTCGAATCGTTGATCGGGCTCCTTAAACTTTGATTAGAGTATTTGGAGTACCTAGAAAATAATTTTTATTATTTTTTCGATATCATTTGCCTAGTGATCAAATGGGCTCAAAATCAACAAATTTCAATGGCGCGTAGTGTTGCCCGTTTGCAAGGTTAACGGTTTGTAGAAATATCCAATCACTCGTGAATTTTGATAGAAAATTCTTATATACTATATAAAACAAGATCATATCTTTGATTTAAAATTTAATGTCACATATTATTATATTTTGTAAGATTTTTATTTTCAGCCGTTGATTTTTGAGCCTCTTCGTTCACTAGGCTGTGGCTACTTATACTTATATGGTATAGTAGACTCTCTCTCTCTCTTCTCCGTCTCTCCTCTCTCTCTCTCTCTCTCTCTCTATTATATATATATATATATATATAGGCGTGCTACTATAACTATATGAGTATGGAGCCCTTATACTCATAACTTTTTGACCGTTCAGATAAAAAATGTTGTAGTTAAGATGAGAGTGGTTAACGGTTAGGTGGATAGTAGGTCCTTAGAAAATAGAAACTTTATCCTATCAAGTCATTTCAGATGAGATGGGACTTCAAATTGATAATCGACACTATAAAATTGACTCTATACTATTAGAATATTTAAAACCGAATTTATAATTTTAAAAATTATTATCAAGTCAATCAAAGAGTCGAAAGTGAACAGTCAAAACAAATGTCCTTCTAAAAATAGAAGTTGGACTTTCTCATTTACTATTAGTGTTATTAAACATTAATCTAAATGTATAAAGATATTTCTCTAAAATATCAATGGTTTGGATTACTCACTATACCGTTAAACGATCAAACAGCTCATATACGCCATCAAAGACTGCCAATTAATGCAATCTTTAATATTATGTAATAAAAAATTTAAATTAAAATTTACTAAAATTAACTATAGAAATTCAAATACATCTAGATCAATTTCAATGGTTTCAATCATCGATTCAAGCTCTCTGTCATCAAAAACGATTTGATAGGTACGAAAATCTATATATATATATTATATATATATATATATATATATATATAGAGTTGAGTATAGAATACTCTCGTAAGTAAACGCAGCCGTTTTACTCCGCAGTTGTTTTTCGATGATAGAGCTCAATTGACGATCGGTCCGTTAAATTATGATCTAAACCATCTTAAACTATTCAAAAAATCAGATTTCACGCACTTTCGATCATTGTTTTATATCCATCTACGATACAGAAAAATGAATGGCTGAAATGATATATTCTTAAAAATGATGATAGGAGTCTTGATAATCAAGATCAAGAGTATAGATCTTGTCTTTAATATGTTTAAAGAATTTCTAACAAAATTCCAATTGATTTGGATATCTTTAACCACCGTTAACGAGAAAACGTCTCTTATCCACCATTAAAATTACAATATTTTAACCCTTTGATCATTAGGCAAATGATGTCGAAAGATATTGAATTTTGATTTCTACAACACTCTCAATGGTTAAATCATGTTCAACGCGAGCCAGATATCAAAAATGTCAATTTGGAAGCTATCATCGAAAACAACTCGAGACGAAACGGGCTCGTTAACTCTCGAGATATTCTAGCGCTCAACTATAATATATAATTAATATAATATATTATATATAATAATTATATATTTATAACTATTGATAATTACTATTTAGATCAGGATTACTATAGTTTTTTTTTTTTTTTAGAAGAAGATATGGTTTACTATCGCAGTCAATATATTTTTTTCAGAAACTAAATTTAGGCTAAAAATGCGAATCAACTAAGTATGAACATTGGGACTCGTGATACAACCACCAAGTCTTGTGCACTGCGCTAGGGACAGTCGGTCTAGTTACTATACTATTCAATGTAGCAAGCATTGGTGGTACGCATAGTATAGCGCCGAACTTTTCTTTTTTTTTTTTTTTTTCTTCCTGTCCTGTATTTCGACACTGCTAAGAGACCTTTCTTCGCTCTCTTCTTCTTTTCCTTCTCTTCGTTCGTGTTGGGTGTTGATGGGGGTGGGATATGATGATGAGGCTTGAGCAGGGGGTATGGGCCTTCGCAACAATGGTATTACGTCCCCTGTGGTTGGTCGAGGTTATTTAATGGGATGATTGGTCATGTGGTGGTGGAAACCAACTAAAGACACAAAAAAAAAAAATCATATATTAATATATAATATATTATACTATATATGTATTATATATATATAATTTATTAGGAGTATATGCTTTATCTTGGGAAGTATCGAAACTTATATGACTTGGAGATCGGTTTTCGGCTGTTGAGCCGACTTAGAATCGTTGATCGGCTCGGTTAAATGATTGCGTTATTTGGCCCAATCACCGCCCCCCAGGCCGCGCCCCCCGCCGACACGGCACAGAACCTAGAAAATAATTTTTATATTTTGTCGGATTCATTTGGTAGTGATCAATGGGCTCAAAATCAACAATTTCATGGCAGTAGGTGTGCGTTTTGCAAGTAACGGTTGTAGAATTATCCAATCACGGTGAATTTGATTAAGAATTCTTCCATTACTATATAGAAAGATATATCTTTGATTTAAATTTTATTGTCATATTATTATATTTTGTTAATTTTTTTTTCAGCGTTGATTTTGAGTTTGTTACCTAGGTGTTGGGCTACTATCGTATATTATATGATAGTAGCTTTCTCTTTCTCTCTTCTATCTTCTCTCGTTTCTCTCTCTCTTCTATAGTGTATATTATATTATATTTATAGGGCTGTGGCTACTATAATTATATGAGTATGGAGACCTTTATACTCATAACTTTTTTGACGTTAGATAAAAAATGTGTTAGTTAGATTGAGATGGTTGACGGTATTAGGTGAGATTTAGGTCCCTTAGAAAATAGAAATTTATCCTAATCAATCATTTCAGCATTGATTGGGACTTTAAATTGGATAATCGACACTATTAAAATGATCTATACTATTAGAAGTATTTTAGGAAACGATGTTTATATTTTTAAATTTTATCAAGTCAATCAAAGAGGTCTGAAAGCTGGAAGTCAAAGCAATGTTTCTAAAATGAAGTTGGACTTTTCATTGTTTACTATTGTGTTATTAAAATTATCTATAATAGTATAGATTTTCTTAAAATATTAATGGTATTGGGATTATCCGAGATTACGTTAACGATCAAACAGTCATATACGCCATCAAAAGACTGCATTATGACAAATTTGAGATCATGTATGTAAATAAAATTTAAGTTTATAAATTTTATTATGATAATTTAATATATCTAGATCAATTCAATGGTTTCAATCTTCGATTAAAGTCTCTGTCTCAAACGATTTGAAGGACGAAAATCTATATTATATTATATAATATATATTATATATATATATATGAGTTGAGCTTGATACTTCTGTAAAGTAAACGAGCCGTTTACTCACGAGTTGTTTTGATGATGAGCTTCCAATATTGATCGGCGCCGTTAATATCGATCTAAAACTTCATTTTAAACTATTTAAAAAATCAGATTTAGCGCTTTTGATTGGTGTTTATTCATCTAGTGAACAGAAAAATGAATGGACTGAAAATTGATTTCTTTAAAAAATGGATAGGGTTTGTAATCAAGATCAAGAGTATAGTCTTGTTTTAAATGTTTTAAAGAATTTTTCTTAACAAATTCAAATGATTTGGATGATATTTAACGTTAACGAGAAAGTCTCTTATTCCAACATTAATTACAAATTTTGAAACCTTTGATCTTACGGAAATGATTGTCGAAAAGATTGAAATTTTATTTTTGACATTCAGTGGTATAAGCATGTTCACGGAGCGATCGTAATTTGGAAGTGTATCTCGGAAAACTCGAGAGTAAAGGGCTCGTTAACTCTCGAGAGTATCTAGCTCATATATTATAAGTATATATGATATATATATTATATATAATATATATATTATATATATATGATAATACTATTTGATCAGGTTCATGTTTTTTTTTTTTTTTTTAAGAGAAAATGTATATTATCCGCTTCATATATGTTTTTCAGAAATAAATTTAGCTAAAATGCGAAATCACTAGTATTCGAACTTTTTTTGGGACCTCGGATACCAAACCAATTTTTGATTGCGGTAGGGGGGAGTGGTGAGTTAGCTTTTCTATTAATTAGTAGCAAGTTTTATGTGCTACGATGTATAGCGGGAACTTTTTTTATATATATATATATATATATATATATATATATATATATATATATATATAATTAGATTGGAATACTATTAATAGTAAAACGTTCTTTTTGCTATCAAGTTTTTAATCCTTGGATGAAAAATTACAGGGTCAGGATGATATTAGTCGGTTAGAGTTTAGTGGTCCCTCTAGGGTTGAGTGGACCCCACTGGGTTATAGTATTTAATCCAATGGTTAGAAATAATGAAACGAGTTGATCCAAAGGCTAAAAAACTGGTAGCAACAATGAGATTTTGCTACTAATAGTAGTCCGGTCCAACTCTCTCTCTCTCTCTATATATATATAGAGAGAGAGAGAGTTAGACTGGGCTACTATTATATATATATATATAGAGAGAGAGAGAGAGAGAGAGAGAGTCCAGCTGTGGTGCTTGTAAAAGCACCAAGCATTTAATGCTTGTAAATTTTTTACTGTTAGATCTACTTCTTTGATCATTTTCATCCGTTAAATCATACTATTTAACCAACCACCCACTCAATCCTATGGGTTTCACATTATCCTAACCGCACATCGCTTAATTCAATAGCACAAAATCTACAAATACTAATAACTTGATATTTTTAAAAACATAGCAGCTCAAATTTATATATATATATATATATATATATATATATAATTAAGAGACTTACCAACCTACTATCGTGTGGCAGGAGTCGAATTGCTCTGAATAATGAAAGGCCTGCGTGCTACATGACAGAAGCCGATATAAATCCAGTCACAAATCGAAATCCGCAAGTGTTACATTTTATTACTTTAAATAAATTAATTATTTCTTTTTAACCGCTCAAATTTTTAAAATTAATAATTTAATAAATGATTAGACACTAACGACTCAGCTGAGACTATTATAAAATTTACAAGTATAAGGTATCCGGTAATGTTGCTAGGCTTAGTAGTTGAGAGGTCTATTTACTACTGGGTTTTGTTTTGGACCGTTGAAGTCTATGCATGAATATTCTACGAGTCGAGGAATACATGAGAGAAAGTTTTGGCCGGCCAATAACTTAGGCCTCATTTAATTTTAATATTCTTTCTTTTTTTTTTCCTAAAACTCGCACTTCTTGTGAATTGAATGCGACAATGAGCATACCTTTTTTATTTTTTGATGTAATTAATTTGCTTACAAGTTCAAAACTTTTATAAGAAAAAAAAATTGTTTTGTTTCTAAGGATATATGTAGAGGTTACAAATAATTTTGAGTTTAAAATATATAAAAATATAATCAAAATATAGTTTTAAATTAGAGCTTTTGCTGTGCATACAAATCGACTTGAAGGTTTTTTTTTTCTTTTCCTTTTTTTTTTGGCTCATAGCAAAATTAGCATTTGTTTTGTAAGTATCTAAGTGTTGCTTTTTAGGATCTGTTTGCTATTTGATTAAGAATGTACTAGCAACTGTCAATAACTAGTCTAGTAATAGACATCTCAAATATCGATACATAAGGTCAGGAGTTCGAATTTCTGCCTGCATATTTATTAGCGGAGCATTCAAGCTTATCTCCGTGTAAGTTAAAAAAAAAAAATTTACATGAGTTCTTGAAATGGGGCCTATAGACTAGTTTGAAAGAAAGGTGCTAACAAAAATAAAAATAAGTAAATAGTTTAAATTCAGTAACACAGTCTTTATTTTTGTCTGTCTCATTGTTCACACCATTATTTCCTAATTTTTTTTAAAAAATAAAAAAGTTTAAATCTAGTTACTCAGTTCTTACTTTATCTATATCATTTTTCATACCACTATTTCATACTAATTTATTTTTAAAAAAAAAATATGTTGGCCGTTTAGCTCTCAAATGATAAGGAGCATGATATTTTCGTTCTCAAATTTTAATTTATTATAATTTTTTATTTAAATATTTTTAATTTGTACAATTAATTCTCTAATTTAATATAGTTAGCTAAATATTAATAAATTATTAATATAAAAGTGATGTAAAAATGAAAAACGGCTATATTTGTTGATATAAACATAAATTAATGGAAAGAGGGGGACGTTCTGGGGTACATTTTATTCTCCACGGAAGATAATCCCCCCTACGATAGATCTGCACCCACCACGTGTCAACGTAGCATTGGCCAGAGACTGTTAACTGCACTGTACGCATGGCCTTCGTACTGGAAGGCTATTTTTGTTTATTTATTTATTTTTAAGGACGTTCTGGGGTACATTTTATTCTCCGCGGAAGATAATAACTCAAATACGACTGATACGACTGATCTCACCCACCACGTGTCAACGCATCATTGGCCGGAGACTGTTAACGTTACTGCAGGCGTGGTTTAACGGAGGGCTTCTTTTTATTTTTATTTTTTTTTAAAAAAAAAAACTTTTCTTAAGCGGGGGGGGGGCAGCAGAAGCGTGAGATTCTTCTAACCCGGGCTCCTAATGGGCCCCACTTTTGTTGGTGGGCCCCCACGTGAGGGGGAAATAACCTCGTTCCATTTTGACGCCTCGCTCTCGACCGCGTTAAAAAGGCAAAAACAAAAATTGCGACGTGACGTGGCGTGGGCCCTGAGGTCTTATCATCTCCTTTTGCACGCCCCTTCCGGGTTGTAGAAGATCACGTACGGTTGGCTCACAAATCTTATTTTCCCTCTCTTTATTTTATTTTCCACCGTATTTTTATACACCTTCCAAATTTTCAAAAATATCTTATATTTTTTTTTTCTTTTTAATACATCTCTTGTATGTTTGTCTGTTATTGTAAAATATTCCTATGATTACAACCCGCTAAGTTAATTTGAATTAAACATGAATTAAACATCTATTAAATTTAAAAAAAAATTAAAATACCTCTTTTATTCTTAACTTAAGAATAAATGAGAAATGTTGGTGTTGATAGAAGAGTATATTTGAAAAGATCAAAAATTAAAAAAAGTCGATAATGATGGAAGGGTATATTGTATTGCAAATAATTTATTAATAAAATTTAACTCTAAGAATATATTTGAAATGGGTTGGAACGTGAAAAGATATTTTCAATATTAGCCTTCTACGAGAGGTAAATCAGAAAGTCGGAAACTTTTCAGAAATATATAAGCAATTGCCCTTTAATAAAATATTCTACTACTCGTGACAATTATTTTTAGTTTTATTTACTATTAAATCGATTTTTTGAATAACATGATAATTTGGATGTAACCAATTAACCATGTGTGAACTTTTGAATAAAGATATAAAAATTTATATTAAAAAAAATACAATTTTATGTTTCAAAAATAAAACTCTAGCTCTAGAGCCTTTTTAAATAGTAGTAAACATTAACATATTAAAATCTTAAGATAATAAAAATTTGAATTCAAATTGAGAATCTTCTGCTTTGAAAGCATGTATTTACACCAACATATATGTAGAATTTTATCCAAATCAAATAACATTTTGATTTCGCTCAATTTTAAGTATTGGAGATCCAAATTAACCAGAGACCTAGCTTACTAGCTGAGTTTGGTTTTTGAATCGGTTCAGTTTGAGCCCAAATCAAAATATGAAATTATTAATAACACGGACTTATTTTATAGGCACTTTTGCCGTGATCAAATGAAAAAGCAACTTCTACTTTTCCACGCATCAACATGTCTACTCCATGGATGAGTTGGTAGACCGGGTTCAAGCAAAATCCTCACCAACAACCCGCACCACTATTTTGTTTCTTAGTGCACCACTTGGAGTGACACTATTAAATTAAATATATATTATTATCGAAAGAATCTATAGTTTTTAAATAACCTTTTCACGTCTAAAATATTATCCACTATTATAGTATAAAGCTCATGTCACTAACATGCTTTATATTATTAGCTTTTAAATGTAGATTAGATAAATAATGCACTAAAGGAATTTTAAACAAGTTGGTACATTTTATTTGTTTATTTTTCCACACTACAACTTCCTTAAATTAAGTTACTAAAAATAGGTTAAAGAGTCGCAGGATTGGTACTATCAACAACCATAACTAAATTTTGATCGGACGATCGTACGATTATTACTAAATAGGTTAATATCACAATGTAGGCCCCAAGATCACACCCAATTTCATGCACCAATTACTCCATATATGATATATAGATGAGAAATTACTGCTTATATATATATATATATATATATAAGGATAAATAAATTCAAATTTGTTAATGGAATTCATTTACTCCTCATTTATTAGAGTAGATTAAAAGTGAAGTTTCAAATGGTATACAAAGTGTATGGTAACATCATTGATCATGTGATGATATATATACCAGTCATTTTCTTATTTCAAGTAATTCATTAAGCATATTAAGTATGTTTTAAGATACTTTCTTTCTATACAAAACAGTGTGATTATAAGCTAGCCTATATGATCTGATCCAACATCTCAAAAAGCCATAAATCATGGTAAGCTTATTTAAGGGTGTCGCTTCATACTTCATGTAAAATTGCTTTTTTTCTATACCAATTATCTCGTTTAACAATATGTATTGTATTTTAATCAGTACTCTTCGTAAGTGATACGGTAGATCAAATTTTTTGTAAGAATTATAATTTTTTACAATATTTTTCTCTATTTCTCTTCGTTCTTGAGATTAGTATCTAAATTTCAGTTTCGAAAACTCTGGTCTATAGAACACGGTCCACCGAATAATTCTTTCGCTCACGGGCGATTGTTTATAAAAATTTGTTGAAGGGGACAAGCTTGTCATACACAATTCTCCCAAGCAAACAATTAAACTTATTCACATGTTGTCTCACTCGAACCAAAGCAGTACACTTCAGTGTCAAATTCGCCTCATAAAATTCCACATAACCAACTTTAATGATCCCATTTAATGAGGGCATGTGAAGTTGTTGGTGATCTTGGTATCACATGGTCACAAATTTCATGCAATTATTTTGTAGCCCAAAGTTCAAAATGAGCCAAAAGAGAGAAGGTGATGGTCTACACACCTAACTCTACCATGATCAAAGTATTGTTATTTATTCATCTATTGAGGAATTAATTAGAGCTAAAGTTAATGATCATGCATTAAGTACAAAATAATAATTGTATAGTATAGGAGAGGACCCTTCTTCTCATTGATTGTTATATATACATATTGTTGGGAGGTGCAATATCTTATATATATGGTGGCAATGTCTAGTTGTTGGACATAAATTCCAAAATGGAGATGAATCTTGGTAGGGTTTCATGTATTGGAAATGTGTTTGTAGATTGGATTTGTGCAGGATCAATTGTAACTTGATGAAGCTTGGTCTTATAGGATTGTCAATTAAACAATACATAAACTCACACATCTTGTTTAATGAGACATGTATTAGCTAATTAACTTTGAGATTAGGTTAGGCTTAAACTCCAGATCCAACAGTGTGGGAGGCCAAGGAGCAAATAAACTTAAGAGTTTGGCACCTGCCCTTGTCTCATTAGAGGACATGGATTCTCCATGAACTGCCAATGTCTCTGTGTTGTCCCTAATGAGGGACTAATTAATTGAGGCATTTGCTTTACTTTGATATATATTTCCCATCAAAAAAGCTTTGTTTCGTGTGATTGTCAAGAGGGAGCATGATTACATGACACGGGAGGCATAACAAGAATCCTTGCAAAAAACTCATATTTTTGTCGTGCGGAGTTTATTACTGAAACATTTTCTACTAAAACGGTATTTTTGTATAGATAACATATCATAGGAGCTAACCAGACGCTTCCTTAACGGTATTTTTGTATAGATAATGTTATTATGTTGCAGAAGCTATATTTTGGAGCACATTATGTTTCTTTGATTCCTGATGTATAAAAAATTTGCATACACTGCGCAAGTATTCCAAAGGCATATTAAAACCGGGGTGGTGCTTAGTGGGATCAGATCCTGAACCATCTGAATTGATTGGCACTTGACCAGGTTGATCAAACTTTCAGTGCAATAATAATAATAATAATAATAATATTAATAATGCATTGAGATCGTCCTTAATGGTTGGTTCTTAATGTAAGGAAAAAAATGGTCCCCTCTCTCTTTTCCTGTTTTGGAGAATAGTGGAAATTTGAAATCGGAGATGTACCCATCACCTCATGATCATCTCTTTCTCTCTCTCTCTCTCTCTCTCTCTCTCTCTCTCTCTTTAAATTTATGCCAACCTTTTTTGACCGAGTAATGTGGGAATGACATAATCATGATGGTCTTTGAGCAATTCAAAGCTCACTCATTGAGCCTCTTTGTAATCTCCTCTCACTTTTGCGTAGCTAACCATGGGAGGCTTTTTCGTGTTCCCCTTGTAAAAGTGGCCCCGTGTCGATCGACTAATGATGCCCGTATTACAATAGAGGTGAGGCTATGCGTACCCCTTTGTGTACCCGGTTGGATTCTCAGGCAATTTGTCTTGTATGTAGAGCCCACTTTTATATATATAATAATAATATATTATTATTATCATACATGAAGGGGATGTCACAGGCCACTCACATTAAGCACCTCTCTGTCACCTGAATCATGACTTGGTTGTGTAGCCCAAATCTATAGTACAACAATGACAACTTAGAAAAATGGCAAATTTATTTTTGGAATATTTTATATGGATTTTTTTTTTGAATTAGCAAAATGCAGAATTTGTGTGAGATGAACGGCGCACTAACAACCTAATTTACAAATTTACAGGTATAGGAGCACCGTTATTGCCCTCGCATTTCAATTTTTCATTTCATGCGTGGTTCATATGACAATTTGTTAATAAGTTTTTCATCTGAACTGAACTCTCAAATCCCTACGAAAAGCAGGCGACGGTAAGAAGTTTAATTACATAAGAACATAGTTGATATGAATCTTGAACAACTTTATAAGTGGAAATAAAACAAATACTAACTTGGCCTGTATTATTGATTGAATTAATGATTAATAATCAGATAATTGTAGCCATATGTCTTTTTGAACCATCAGTGCTTCATGCGCTGGAAAGAAATGCACAGCAAAACCACAAGCAAGAATACAAAATTACAAACAATAGATAACATGGCATTCCATCCCCACCAAATATGCCCAGCCTGATAAAGTAAAAGGAAGAGATTCTGCTTGCAATTTTAAGGATGTGCTGATCTTATTTAGGATGTTGCAGCATCTCATTAAAAAAAAAAAAAAAAAAAACTTGCATAAAAAATCAAACCAATTTCACATGGGCTCACATGGGAAGCAAAATTCAGAAACTACAGAGCTTCAACTCCTCACATTCTCTCTCAATGATTGCATTGATATTTGAATCCATGATATTAGTTTCAAAACAAACCGTAGTACTAATGAAAATTTAAACATTTGTTAAGTAAATGCACCGCATGCTTAAGCAAGGGTAACAAAGAGATAGGTACAAATTCAGAGGATCTACATGTCCTCTGTATTAATATTTTTTAGCGCAAGAGAATTGATCTTTAAGTAATTAAATGCCGCAATCTGCGCGGCACATTTAATTTAATTTAAACCCTCATCAGAAGTTTTCATCAGGCCAAACTGGTCCACAGCAAAAGCATTATGATGCCCTGAACACTTACATGAATTAAAATCAGAAAAAAAATACTGATTCTCACATGTCTAAAATAATCAACAAAAGTCAGAAACTAAAATGGTTGCTTCATACTTGATAAAGCTATGCGTGACACATAATAAGGGATTCTTTATTGCTATTTCTTATTAAACAAATATTACTTCTTTTTTTTTATCATACAAGGCAATTGACCTGCAATTAGAACAACAGAGCATTTAGTACAACATAAGTTTTGTGTGCTCATGGAACAAATTCTATCTGATGTTTAAAAGAAATTCGAATGATATGAAATGTATGCAAAATCTTACAATGAATAGTAAACAAACTACCTAGTAGAGAGAATACATATAAAAAGATTTAGAATCAGTGGTCAGTTGAAACCCAAATATTACAGCATCAGCTACAAAAACCCAAACAAATCAAGTAAACCAAAAATCAGGTACTAGTTTCACAAATTGCATTAATTCAAGGTAAACATTGTTCTCACTGCCTAGAAGGCTACCTAAATTGCCAAATCTCGATAAAAAATAAGATACAGATGGCCAATATCTTAAGATGTTTACACTAAGATAACACTAAATTTGAACACTGCTGAAAAAATGTTCACTAATTATATGCACACAACCACATAATTGATCACTATTCGGTTTCACTATATTTCAAATATGTATAACAGTAAACACAAATCACAGTATGATATTATTCAGGAGTGATACATGATAGATGCAATTTTTTGCTACAGTTCATAGAGTTCACGGTCTCGATATTTTCCAGCAGTGCGACATTGATTAAAAAAACACATAAATAACAATGGTATAAGCAAAACTAAAGCATAATAATTTATAGGTGTGGGTCATTAATTATGTCGCGAAGCATCCCATCATCTGATGCAATTAGCAGTACACAGAATAAGAACTAGTGAATATATGGAACAAAATGCAGCTATCACTCTAAAAGTTTCCTGCTTTAAACCACAATACCTATCGTATATACAAGCAAAACACGAGAGAAAAAATTCGTACCGGATAAATCTAATAGGACTTCATTTATTGTGTGAGATTTTTACCAAGGACAACCAAAAAAGGAAATGAAATGAACACCGCGGCATTGCCCAAAGAGCTCTAGAAGGACAGGATGTGGATAGGAGTGGGTACATTGCCTGCATGATAAGCTTACACCGAGGGAAAGAACTTGTTGAGATTAAACGGCAAAGAGTAGAATTCTTCGCTCCTCGTGTCCGTCTTGAATGATCTGAACTTATCCCACCAGTGATAACCTCTGTCTTTCCTTGTAGCACTGTCGTGCCTGTGGAGCGTGTTGTCCAAGAAAAACGCCACGAGTCCGGCAACGAAGGGCTTTGATGAGAATATCACGTTTATGATGTCGTTGAACTGTAAAATTCACAGATGTCATTAAGGTAGCAAACCACAATTAATATTAGTGGTCGGCAAACAAAGAGAACGGAGGTTTTGGAATGGCTTCTAGGCTCCGAAAGCAAAAGCTCCGGTTAGAAGCTTCTGCTGCTTCGGTGGGATGCTGTAGAGGGAGCCTTTCGCAATAAAATGGTTAGCAATTTAAACTGCTCTACTAAAAAAGTACTGTTACATAAGCTCCACTGCTCCACTTAAAAAGCACTTTTACAGAAACTCCCGCAGTGGAAAACAGATATTCAACGTACCCATCTTGCATGCGTGTGAACAGGACCGTAACCAGCAACAGAAGTGTACTCGTTGAAGTACTGTGGAACAGACAACCCCATAAAGACAGCGAATCCCAAAATGAACTTAGTCCTGAAGCTATTAAGATTGCAAAACTGAAGGAAACTGAGGCCGACGGCACCTGTTTAGGTATATAGGCATAAGTTGATCGTACAGAGAGTCATGCAGAAATAGTTGGAATATATCGAGTCAAAGAGGCAGGGATATAAGTCTGAAATGCATAAACCTACCGACATAAGCAAAGAAAAGACAGTATAGAGCTGCGAATATAGGTGCAGGAATAGATGCAAAAACTGCCCCAAATTTTCCTGGAGTACAAACACAACAAATAGTAAAAGTTAGATGGATATTAAACGCTAGCCAAGAAATCTGAAATTACAGTTAGACTATCACACCCATCTCGTGACCCACATCTTACAGTAGTCTCATAATACCAAAACTAATGTGTAAGTGGACGAGCAAATATTCTCCAATAAACACAAACCAAGTTCGAAATGAAGAATTGCATGTAATGGATCGAACCAGTTGAAAAACTAAAAAAAGTTCTCAATTCAGTAGAGGGGAATCCTTTATAGATAAGTTCATAATTTTCTATAATGTTCCAACATTTGTCATATTATGGATAAAATTGGGGGCTCACCTAAATGGTGAAGTTAAGATTTTATGGCATATCGAAAACAGAGATTGATTTCAAATCAGAAGGTCGCACCTTCAGCTAAAAATTATATATAGAAGACTGAAGATTGCAACATCACCTAGAATTGAGAAGAAAATCATGAAACCAGCCGATATTTGAACGACTCTTCGACTACCAACACGTGTCAGCGCTAGCAATCCGGCATTTTCACTGAAAGAAAATTGAATAGTCAAAATAACACCCTTACAACAAGAATAAAAGGATTATTATGTAGACAGAAAACAGATGGTAATGTGAAGAATCTTACACTGATACAGAGGATCCAATTCCAGTTCCGAATAATCCATCCAACAAAATTCCAATTCCCTGGAGTTCATAATCGATAATTTTGTACGCCACTTAGCAAATAACTTGATCACAAAACCAGGGGTGTGTAAAATTGAAATTGAGAGTTCACCTGCCAACCAATACCACGGCTGAGAACTGAAGGAGGCACCGGTGTGGCACTTGCATATCTTGATACAGCAATAAAAGCACCAGTAGACTAGAAGATCACAAAATGCGTTTAAGAAATACTGGTCAGCGAACAAAACATAACCAAAACACATTAGAAAAACAAAGCATAAAAGCTGTAGATGATTGTAAAGGCCGAGAAAAGAAGTGGGGCCAAACCTCTACAAGGGCAACAAATGAAGCAGCCATCATTGCAAAAGCTTCACCAGCATCAAAAGTCGGCGCTCCCCACTGAAAGGGGTACGGAACTCTAATCCTATATAAATGACATATAATTATCAAAAATGCAAAATTTAAGTCTCTTACACCATACTAAACGTATTCGAATATGGTATCTGCTGGAGAAGATAGAATAAGTACCAAGGAGCACCACTGATAAGCCCCGAACGGTCGGTACGGCAATGAAACTGTGTCTTTGGTGGGGAATGTCTGTATGCTCCTCCAACAGTGAGTAAGTATGCATAGAGCCACACTATCGGAATTGAAAATAACACAGCAAATCTATCGAAAACGTGTCTTCCCAAGTGTACAGCATGAGGAATGTACTGCACAAAACGCAAACATGAGTATGTTGCCGAACTTTTCATATACAGGATTACTAGTTGGTAAATGTTGGGTGCATGAGTAATGCAGTTAAGTACCTGTGAAATGATTACAAGTAGAATCAGCTGGGGAAGCCCAATCTCGACACATTTGGCAACCTAGAATTAATCATAATTCATGTCAGCAATAGAAGTAACAATAAGAATTTCATGGTCATTGCATACTCAAATTTCCCACTGAAAAAACAAAGACATAACCGAGTAAAAACTTACTCCGGGAAAACCAAGCTCATAGAGCCCAAACCCGACAAGGGCAACAAGAGGAACTGCTGATAGCGGACTTAAAAACCTGAATGTATAACAGATTGAAAGAATATTAATAACATACCACGACCCACTGCCACATTTTCTTTTTACCTCACAAACCACGTTTCTACCAACCTAGTGACATTGCGCCATAGGCCGCTGAAACCAAGTATAATTTGAAGCGTCGAGGCAACAATTAGAGCACCTTGCGTTCCTCGCATGATACGTAGGAATTTCTTCGCAACAAATACCATAAACTTGTCAGCTTCAAATTAGAGAAATCATAGATGAGACACAAAGGTTAAATAAATGTGCAGTCTATTAGTAACCTCATGAGGGTCCGGTTCGTTACTATATCGGCCAGCCAAGATGATCGAGATCGTCGGAATGACAAAAGAATATGAAGCCCCAATCACCGCTGGCAATCGAGTCCCGAAGAAGGTTTGCAGCAGAGTGTTTATCCCAGCAACAAAAAGCACTGTCTGTATAACCCTTGCTTTCTCGTCCTAATATAATGGAATGGAAACCAGAAGTCAATTTACCAGTAAAATATATAACAAGGAAATACAAAAAGCAAACAACTTGTAATTTCTAAAGATGTTTATTAGCAAGCAAAGATATGATAAGAGAAGGTGAACTGAGTCTTACATTTCCTCCTCCCATCTGAGGAACAAGTGCAGTGGGAATGATAACAGTTGTGCCCAGCATGACCAGGTAATGTTGAAACCCAAGAAGAATGGCCTCAGCTGCATCAGAATTTTTTTAAAAAAAAAAAATCAAAAAAAAGGGGAGAAAAGGTAATACCATGAAAACAAAGAGTGTATATATATGAAAGTGGCAAGACAAAAATAGCTAAGCTCTTCTTTTACTACAATTATATTAGGAATAAGAGGCATTCCAAAAGCAAATGCAAATGATGGGGCATTTAACTATGTTGGTAATTCATGTTGGAAACAGCAAAAAGAGATTTTGAAAAAAGGCTCTCTTATAATGTAAAAATTGCAGCTTCAGACACAGAGAAAACAACAAATTTTGGATCTATGATAAAAGAAAACTAACATGTTATAACTGAACCTACCCACATAAAGTAATGGAGAGTTTATAACTAGAAACTGCTTAATAACAGAGAATTTCTTTCTCTTTTTTTTTTTTTTTTTTTTTTTTTTTTTTTTTTCNNTTTTTTTTTTTTTTTTTTTTACTACCTGAAGCACTCCAAAGTGGTTTCCAAGCAGAAAAAATCAAAGTGTTAGCCAAAAAAAATTCTGAAAAAAAAAATACAAACTTGAGAATAAGAAAAGAACTCCAAAGTGGTTCGAGCATAAGCAAAGTGTGAACCTCAAAAAAAAAAACCTCCCAAAAAAAAGCAGAAAATCCCAGAAATTAAGAGATAAAAACAACTAAAATAAACAAAAAGATTACTAAAATAGAACAAAATAGGATTTTTGAAAAAAAAAAATAAAAAAACATACGCCATGGAGGTGGACTAGTGATGCAATAGGAGACATTGGGCAACTGGTCCTTCACAGGATGCGGCTGCAACTCGTCCTGCTTCGGCGCCGGCGCCGCCCCACCACCACCACCTCCGGCCATCTCCCTTCTTGCAAAAAAAACCCCAAACTTTTCCCACTCTCTCCAAAGAACCCCTCCCCAGATACACCCACAAGCTGTTTCCCACACAACACTACCAAAAAGGAGTATAGAAAAAGGAAAAACAAGCAAAACCCAACAAGTAAAAACGAAAACTCCCTGGTTTTTCCTACTCTTTTTAAAAAAAAAAAAAACTTCTATAAAGCTTGTGGGAGGTGCGAC
>NC_033626.1:12458526-12494846 GCF_001540865.1 Ananas comosus | reverse complement strand
GGGACGGTTCAAAATTCAACTTTTTTTAAGGATCGAGGGGAGAAAAAAACAAAATTACAGAGATGGGAGGGAGGGATCAGCACCGGTCAAAATTACAGCAGAGCAAGGACCGCACGGCTCAGAAAAAAAGTTGGGGGCGTTTTGTAAATTTGCACCTGCAAAAGTTTAAAATTATACGAATAACCCTTCAAAAACTGTAAAAAAGTTGTACTTTTTGATCTGTGAATGATTAAGAATCTAATATTTGGGTTTTTTAGGAAACTCCGGTACAATTCAAAAATTACCATATAAATTTTCAAATTAAATTTGTATTACTTTTTGCGTGACTATAATAATAAGTATTTACGCACAGGCCCCTCAAAAAGTAACAAATTATTACTCTGTTTATAGGATAAGGCATCTCTGCGTAACTTTTTAGTTACAAAAAAAAAAAAAAACAGAGTTTCCAAATTGATGTTTGGAAAAATAAAAAAAAAATTACGCTCATCAATTTTTTTCCCGAATTTTATTTTATTTTATTTTATTTTATAAATAATTTTGCTTCACCTGCAAGGAAAGAACTCTCTCGAGTCCCGAGGGTGGGGGGAAGCATAAACCGCGACATGCAACCCTTTCACGAATCTCGATGCATGAAAGGGAATTTTTGCGCGATGCCACCGCTTAAAAGGGAAAATGTTAAAATACAACCAAAAAGTAGATGCTGCGTGGGGTATTAAACATATTTATATTTATTTATTTAACTTTTATTTTTATTTTATTGTATTTATTTATTTATTTATCTTATGTTTCTTTTGTCAGTAGGCAGAGTGGAGTGGGTTTCACACTCGAATGCAGATTCCGAGTTCACAGTGAAAAGTTTGAACCTTTTTTCTTTTACTGTTTGATTTTTATTTTTATATATATTTTAAAAAGAGTAAATTGTGTAGTTGTACCGTATAGTTGTATTAATTTACTGTAGCATTATTTTGTATTTATTCAAAATTAAGCACGGGTGATATATATAAATATATACACGCCACTCTTTTCTGGTACAAAAACTTGTCTCAGGAGAGCTTATTTTTTAAAGGCATCGTTTGGTTCGAGAATAAGCAAAAAGTAGATATTTCGGAGATATGTATAAATTGAGATATAAACGGGGATTAGATCAATTTTGTGTTTGGATGAAAATTGGATTATTCCTGAAAATAAGAAAAATAGCGTTTGGTTATATAAGATGGAATAAGAATTAGAGTGGGTAGTTATAAATAAAAAATAATATTATTATTATTCTTTTCTTTATATTATAATTAGAAATTTTATATTTTATACTTATATTTTAAAATTTAAAATATAAACTTTTAAACTTTAAGAATCAAAATTAAAATTTAAAATTTTAAAATCTCAAATTTATAATTTTAAAAAATTAATTTATCATGAATATTATTAAATAATCATAAATATTAATTAATACATTAATTACCAGATTAATTAATCATTAATCAATTAACTATGAGTATTGTTAATTAATAAACTATCTAACTATAAATAATTTAATAAGTTAACAAATTAGGCTAATAAATTAATATATTAGTAAATTAATTAATTAATTAATTATTTAATTAGTTATGTTGGTAAAAATATTAATTTATTAATCAATAAAGATATTAGTTATTGCATAAATACACTAATAAATAATTATTAATTTAGCTAATATTTTATTATTAAATTAGTTAATTTTTAATTTAGCTAATTAGTTAATAAAATGATATATATAATATATTAATTAATAATATTTTATTATTAAACTAGTAGAGGTATAAAGAGAAAAAATTGTTATTCTACCAAAAGGATGGAACAACAAATCTTCCTTTTAACGGGTTATCCTATAATAATCCGTTAAGAGGGGGATTAAATAAACTCGCTTCCTCTTATAGTATTTGGATGAATTAGAGAGATAAAGTGGTCTATTTTCATTTTATCCCTCAACCAAATGATGCCTAAAAATTTTAAAGGAAAATGTATGGATTGTCATCTTTGTATTATCTCTATATATATTTGTGGTGAATCTAAAATTTAATCTTAGTTTATATAATATAAAAAAATAGAAATCTTCTCTTTTAAGATGATTACTCAACCCCTTTATCTTTCTTGTCACTAAAATGACATATTTTTGTTTATTTTTTTACAGGTAAAAGTTTAGAAATTAAAACATTTAATTTAAAATTATATGGTGGAATAGTAACATTAAAATAGTAGACTAATCAATATAATATTTTTCTATTTCAAAAAAAAAATTGCTTTGAATTTTTTATTGTGATTTCGTATAATATTGTTGACATGGCAATTGAATTACGCACACAGTATGATATCTTATTGTGGAACCCCTAAAATTTGAGAGTCTTTTACACGAGATGCAGAATGGGTAAATTTCTTAATTCGACTGTAATATTTTGAACAGTGACTAAACTTNGATCAGCACCGGTCAAAATTACAGCAGAGCAAGGACCGCACGGCTCAGAAAAAAAGTTGGGGGCGTTTTGTAAATTTGCACCTGCAAAAGTTTAAAATTATACGAATAACCCTTCAAAAACTGTAAAAAAGTTGTACTTTTTGATCTGTGAATGATTAAGAATCTAATATTTGGGTTTTTTAGGAAACTCCGGTACAATTCAAAAATTACCATATAAATTTTCAAATTAAATTTGTATTACTTTTTGCGTGACTATAATAATAAGTATTTACGCACAGGCCCCTCAAAAAGTAACAAATTATTACTCTGTTTATAGGATAAGGCATCTCTGCGTAACTTTTTAGTTACAAAAAAAAAAAAAAACAGAGTTTCCAAATTGATGTTCGGAAAAATTTAAAAAAAAAAATTACGCTCATCAATTTTTTTCCCGAATTTTATTTTATTTTATTTTATAAATAATTTTGCTTCACCTGCAAGGAAAGAACTCTCTCGAGTCCCGAGGGTGGTGGGAAGCATAAACCGCGACATGCAACCCTTTCACGAATCTCGATGCATGAAAGGGAATTTTTGCGCCATGCCACCGCTTAAAAGGGAAAATGTTAAAATACAACCAAAAAGTAGATGCTGCGTGGGGTATTAAACATATTTATATTTATTTATTTAACTTTTATTTTTATTTTATTGTATTTATTTATTTATTTATCTTATGTTTCTTTTATCAGTAGGCAGAGTGGAGTGGGTTTCACACTCGAATGCACATTCCGAGTTCACAGTGAAAAGTTTGAGCCTTTTTTCTTTTACTGTTTGATTTTTATTTTTATATTTTAAAAAGAGTAAATTGTGTAGTTGTACGTAGTAGTATTAATTTACTGTAGCATTATTTTGTATTTATTCAAAATTAAGCACAGGTGATATATATAAATATATACACTCCACTCTTTTCTGGTACAAAAACTTGTCTCGAGAGAGCTTATTTTCTAAGGTACCGTTTGGTTCGAAAATAAGTAAAAAATGGGTATTCTGAAAATAGGTATAAATTGAGATATAAGGAGAGATTAGATTAATTTTGCGTTTAGATGAAAATTAAGTTATTTTTTAAAATAAGAAAAATAGCGTTTGATAAGATAAGATAGAATAAGAATTAAAGTGGGTAGTTATAAATAAAAAATAATAATATTATTCTTTTCTTTATATTAGAATTAGAATTTTTATATTTTATATTTTAATTTTAAAATTTAAAATATAAACTTTTAAATTTTAAAAATCAAAATTAAATTTTAAAATTTTAAAATCTCAAATTTATAATTTTAAAAAATTAATTTATCATGAATATTATTAGATAATCATAAATGTTAATTAATACATTAATTACCAGATTAATTAATCATTAATCAATTAACCATGAGTACTGTTAATTAATAAATTATCTAACTATAAATAATTTAATAAGTTAACAAATTAGGCTAATAAATTAATATATTAGTAAATTAATTAATTAATTAATTATTTAATTAGTTATGTTGGTAAAAATATTAATTTATTAATCAATAAAGATATTAGTTATTGCATAAACACACTAATAAATAATTATTAATTTAGCTAATATTTTATTATTAAATTAGTTAATTTTTAATTTAGCTAATTAGTTAATAAAATGATATATATAATATATTAATTAATAATATTTTATTATTAAACTAGTAGAGGTATAAAGAGAAAAATTTGTTATTCTACCAAAAGGGTGGAACAACAAATCTCCCTTTTAACAGATTATCCTATAATAATTTATTAAGAGGGGGATTAAATAAACTCACTCCCTCTTATAGTGTTTGAATGAATTAGAGAGATAAAGTGGTCTATCCTTACTTTATCCCTCAACCAAATAATGTCTAAAATTTTAAAGAAAAATGTATGGATTGTCATCTTTGTGTTATCTCTATATATATTTGTGGTGAGTCTAAAATTTAATCTTAGTTTATATAATATAAAAAAATAGAAATCTTCTCTTTTAAGATGATTACTCAACCCCTTTATCTTTCTTGTCACTAAAATGACATATTTTTGTTTTTTTTTTTACAGGTAAAAGTTTAGAAATTAAAATATTTAATTTAAAATTATATGGTGGAATAATAACATTAAAATAGTAGACTAATCAATATAATATTTTTCTATTTCAAAAAAAAAATTGCTTTGAATTTTTTATTGTGATTTCGTATAATATTGTTGACATGGCAATTGAATTACGCACACAGTATGATATCTTATTGTGGAACCCCTAAAATTTGAGAGTCTTTTACACGAGATGCAGAATGGGTAAATTTCTTAATTCGACTGTAATATTTTGAACAGTGACTAAACTTAAAAAGTTAAAAAAGTGAAATATTTTAGGATTAAAATAGTCTTAGAATAGATGACCTCTTGAGAAGTGAAGCATCATAGTTGATGTTAGAACTAATCAGCATCCGGAAGTGTAAAATGAGTTTCAACAAAGATAGGATCATACATTAGATAGAGCATGGCTCTCCAGCTAACGCCCATTATAGGTGGAGCTTGACTCCATAGAAGGTCGGTTACGGCTAGCGAGATGAGTTTCGCATTATTTGGTACTTGTAAATGTGCTTGAGCCCAACATAAAAGTTAGAGTTTAAAAAAGAAAAAATATAGAATCCTTAAGATTTGGAATAGTATATACGAGATATAAAAATGTTAAACCTCTTAATTTGATTATAGTATTTTGTATAGTTGTGAGGTCTAATAGGTTTAAAAAGTTAAATATGTTAAAACTAAAATAATTTTAGAATAAATGACTCTCTGGAAAGTGAAATGTTACACTTATCTAAGTTTATCAATATATTACTAATGTGGTATATAAACATAATATTATAAGCATATTTGATACAGTGCTGTTACAAAAGAGGAGGGATCTAGATTCTAGAATGAAAGGCACTAATATTTTCAAATTTGAAAGGCTGAAGAAGTCAAATAAAAAAACAAAAAAAAAAGTGGAGAACCGACACATTCCTCACCTTTCTGGCTGTCACCAGAAGCCAGCTACAGTATAAAGACAAATGAAAAGAGGGTAGAAAACAAAAACAAAAGGGTAAAATGAGTGGAAAGAGAGGATATATATATATATATATATATATAGAGTTGAGCTATGATATTTTTACAAGTATCATCATCATGGTGCTATTAGGTTTTAAGTCATTGGATCTACTTTTTGATTATTAATAGCTCTTGGATTAAACACTATTCCACCTATCACCACCTATCACCACCTATCACCATCATCTCAACCCCACATCTCTCCATCTAAGGGCTAAAAACACACAAGTATCACCCTCATGATACTTTTACAAGTATTCTAGCCCTACTCTATATATAGAGTTGAGCTATGATACTTTTACAAGTATCACCATCATGGTGCTATTAGGTTTTAAGCCATTGGATCTACTTTTTGATTATTAATAGTCCTTGGATTAAATACTATTCCACCTACCACTACCTACCACCACCTACCACCATCATCTCAACCTATATTAGGCTGGAATATTATTAATAGCACAAAGTTGTTGATGCTACTAATTTTTTAATTATTGAATTGAGAAATATGTGATTAGAATGATATGAGTCTTTTAGGATTGAGTGGGTGATTGGTTGAATAATATAATTTAATGGGTAAAAATAATCAAAGGGTTAAATCTAAAGGTGAAAAATTCGATAGCACCAAATTTTTAGTGTTGTCGATAGTATTAGCCTGACTCATATATAAATATATATATATATATATTGTCGTGTGAAGGATAATTGAAATTGAGAGGCTAGGATTTGAATTTAGAGATGTCCCTTTCTCTTTCCCTGGTGATGCTTTTTTTTAGAGGGGGAACCTTTTTCTCTCCCTATCTGTCTCTCTCTCTCTCTCTCTCTCTCTCTCTCTCTCTCTCTCTACCTAACCTCTGTTTCTCATGGGAAAGATGAGGCCCATAACTTTCGTGTTGTTTCCTTGTGCTTTCATGGCAATATTTTTTTTAAAAAAAAAGAAAAAAGGAAAAAAAGGCAAGCACCCAGGCCAAATGGATGTGAGACCACAAATATACAGATCTTGCATCAAAATCACAAAGCTCTGTCCCCATTTCACATATTTGCCATTTTTGCGCTATCTTTAAATTAAATATATTAATTTTGTATAATTTGACATATACCAATATAAATATTCTTAATTGTATGGGTTGTAACAGTTTCATGCGACGGGGATTGTAGAGATTTTGCACCGAAGTTTCACCACTCACGGACGTTACTTACGACTCGTTTTTCATTTCTCAGGTCAAATTGGCTCATCGTGCTGGCTCATTTTCATTGGGTGCGCCCACATGATACGTGCTAATCCCACTTTAAATTATTATTACTGATTATTAATTCTTGGTTAATTAATCAACTTTATCCAAGCGATTTAATAAATGAGGATCCATCTCACCATTTATCCATAACAAAATATATGAGCACCCATATAATGAATAATACAAAATTTCGTGTGCAAAATTTAAACAAAATTCCAAGTACCAAGATGAGGGAACAATTATCAACAGTGATATGCATTTTTTTTTTCCATTAAAAAAAAAAGAAAAAACAACAGTGTTAGGCAAGGATACGGTGAATTAGGGAGGGGGGTAGAATAGGAAATTTGCGAAGACCACGAGAGAGGGAACGTACACGTAGCCATATCGTGTGTACACGGCTTCGCCCATTCTGTTGCCACGTGGCAACCCGTGTCCCATGCATGGCGTGTTTCGCCCCGCTGGGCACGCTAAAGGACAAAAATACCCCTGACCCCACAACAATAATGTCGTACAGTTTACTGATCCTTGCTGTTTATCGAAATATGAATTTGAAACACGCAATCACATATTGAAAATAATAATAACGAAGGTTCACAAATTAAAATCCGGAAAAACAAAAAAATTTGTCTCTATATACTACGTAGTCGTAAGCATATGTACTGTGGAGATAATCTCTGGTGTTTGTCTTTTCTATCCAAGTTCGTCAAATCTAAAACGAACACGAAAATACGCGGTTCGAATTCACTGGAGAGTTGTTTACAACCCAAACATGCCCTATGTAGGTCCTGGGCTTTACTTGTAGGAAGTTTATAGTTCTATAGTTCTAAATCGAGTCGAGCCAAACCGCTACCAAATAAACACAGTTTACGAGTCCAATTATGTGATTGTGGGCGTACGCCTCTCAGTCTTACTTTAATAAATGAATAAAATAGATAGCGTGCTATCTTTTTTTCAAAAAAAAAAAGAGAATCAATGAAGCGCTTCAGTTGAATGATCAGAGTTTTTCTTGTGTGCCTTAATTTATTGCAGAAAATGACCTTGTAAAAGACTACAGAATGAGCCAAATATGTAACATCTTAACCTCCTACTTCCACTGCTCTCTCTATCTCATTAACTTTTTCCTGCTACTATTTGTTTCATCAGAATCTTCAAGTACAAAAGCAATGTTAGAGCATGTGCAATGGGCCACGCGTTAGGAGAGATGGGTATTCATTATCATTAGGTAGAAGTGAACTGTATTATGTGGTGCACCGCATTTATTTGGGTAGCGTTGGAGCTCGTGAAGGCTCAATAAACAAAAGCAAAAGGGAATTGGTGAAGGGGATTTGATTGAGAATCTCTTTCCCTATTAAGGTTTTTTGTTTAGGTTGGTAGATGCCATGCAAATGATGCGCTCTAGTGTTTATAGCCAATAAAATGAGGTGTTGGATGTCCCATTCTATACTAGATTTTGATTTTAAGTATTCGGTGGTTACAATTACAAGGTCTACTTTAGAGGCATGTTTCAATCATCTTGGACCAGAAGAATCTCTGCGTACTATTTTATTGACAAGTTCAAATTTTTATGGTACCAAAATTAGACAAACTTGTCTCCAAGATGATCCTAGAAACATTGGTTCTTGATTGCTATTTCTTCTCAAACTGAGGTTCCAAAAATCTTGCAAATAATAGCAATTATTATGAAGCTTCTGGATATGAAAAATAGTGAAAATTTACAGTTTGAGATGTCATGTGAAGTTCCTGAGAGATTTTAACAGAAAAGTTCTCCAGTTTCATTGAATAAATCCCGGCAATCACACAGCACATCTGTAGAAGTTCCGGCTAGATCACTTCCTATCCGATGCCCAAGCAATTCTGATAACAAAGTTTGCGTCAAGCACTCCGCGAGAAATTATCACCTACACCTGACATGTTTGTTCCCAAACATTCAATCTGATCAGCCATTCTTATAACCAAGAAGAGAGACACCCACCGGACGGCGAGGATGAAAAATGATAAGGTGTTGACGGTCGACAAACATACGATACATAGTGGGCTTTTTTGGCAAATGGTCCCATAAAAAAATTTTATTTTAAAACTAGACCCAACAAATTTATAATTATAAAAATGGCCCTACTCCTCCCATACAGGCACCACGTGGGCGGGCTGGGGGCTAGTTGGCAAGTTGAATACGGTGAATCATTCACCGTGTTTCATATTTTTATTTCTTTTTTTCTCTTTTAGAGATGTCAATGGGTCGGGTTTGAATCGGGTTTTCAAAATTTGAACTTGAATCCGAAAATCAAATTAAAACTCGAATCCGAACCCGACAGGTTTTGAAAATTCATACCCACAAAAATCCATACCCATATATTAAAGTTATATGGGTATGGATTTTTAAAACCTGCCGGGTTCAAATTCGGATTCGGATTTTAATTTGATTTTCGGATTCGAATTCGGGTTTTAATTTGATTTTCGGATTCAGATTCGGGTTTTAATTTGATTTTCAGATTCGGGTTCGGGTTTTTGAAAATCTGATCCAATCCGACCCGTTGGCATCCTAAAAAAAGAAAATAAATATAAGTATGAAATACAGTGAACACGGTGAATGATTCACCGTGTTTGAACACGGTGTTTGAATACGGTGAATGATTCACCGTGTTCAACTTGCCAACCAGGCTAGGCCCATGAGGCGCATGCGTGGCAAGAGTAGGGCAATTTTGCAAATTAAAATTTGGCGGAATTATTTTTAAAATAAAAATTTGTCAGAGTACTAAATGCAAAAAAAATCCTAAATAGATGTAAGGATGCACTGCATCTTATCAAGAAAACGTGAATAAATAGGTGCAAGAAACAACCTGAACACATAACAGTTGCTGCCGGTAGAAATATAAAAAGAAACAAAAAGAAAAAGAGAGTTCTTTGGACCAAGTCACCCGAGGGTGCAGTAATAATAAAATTATAATATTATTATTATACAAAACTACCCATAGTTAGGTTATAATCCCAGCACTAGAAAGAACCTATCAATGAGTATAAAGTTCAACAGTTTGCGGAGATTTATGGCGACAAGCTAAATGCCACTGAAATATGATCAGATATGGCCAGGAGCGCGAGCTTGCAACCTTTTCCTCTCAAAGTCAAGCTGCAGAGAGAGAGAGGTACAGAGAATGGAATTGCATTAGCTGCATATGAATCAAATAGAGGGTTTGGTATTTCAAAACTTAGCTTCGAGGCCTTACCACTTTCCTGACCCGATCACTGGCGGCCGGTGCTCCGCCACTAACATTTTCGGGGAGGTATGGGCTGCAGACTCGCACCGTGTTCATCACAACTATATCGGTCTTGTCCCACTTAACTGGAAGCCTGATTGATCAAGGGGTGTTAATTTTGTCTTAACTTTTCAGGAAGTCATAAATAGAACCGTAAGAGTAAATTATATAAAGCTGCAATTGTGATGAGAAAATTTTGAAAGTGCAGTCTGATCAAATTTAGACTGATCTTCGGGAAGGAGTTTATCATTCATCAATTACGAAAGATTACGAAATAAGATATGCAGTAATGCTTCATATAATGAACTCTGGACGCAACAATGCAGATAAGCTTGGGCTAATAAGAGCTACAGAAATATATTAACCTAAAAAAAATATACCGAATTGCTATGATCTTCATGTAACTAGTATTTTGATAACCTCGTAAGTCTGATATTGTTCTGAAAACTGTATTATTATAAATAAATGAAGTTGCAGAAATTGTGATCTCTGCGCGATAAAATCAAGCATGGCAGCTCCACATAAAGTAGATTAGCCAGAACTCGTTAGGGAAAAAACTTCATTCAAAAGCGGGTTCTGACTAAGGGGGTGTTTGGCCTAGCTTTTAAAAAGAGCTTTTAGGTTGAAAAGTGAATTTCGGCTTAATAGAACGTTTGACAACCTCATTTCTAAACTTTGATTCTGCTTCTTAGAATGAGAAAACTGATTTTGAAGGTCCCAGAAACGGAAGCAGAAAAAATGTGCCTCTTGAAATCTGATTCTAATTTTAGACTCAAACTTTAAATTTTTATTTTAATTTTAAATTCAATATTTAATTTAAATTTTCAGATTCATATTTGAATTTTTAAATTTTAACTTTTAAATTAATTTTAAAATTTAAAAAATAGATTTCAAACTTTAAATTTTAAATTTCAAATCTCAAATTTTAGATTTTAAAATTTCAAATTTCAAATTTCAAATTTCAAATTTAAGATAAAATTTAAAATTTGACATTTTAGATTTTAAAATTTAAATGTAAAAATTTAAAATTTTTAAATTTTAAATTATAATTTTTAATCTTCAAATTATAAATTTCAAATTTTTAAAATTTTAAATTTTAAATTTTTAAAATTTTAAAATTTTAAAATTTAAATATTGAAATTTTTAAATTTTTAAATTTTAAATTATTTTTTAAATTAAAATATCAAATTTTAAATTTTGTACAATTTCGAAATTTAAGAATTTTAATTTTAATTCAAATTTAAATTTAAATTTAAATTTTAAGTTATTTTAAAATAAAATTTAATAAAAATAGTAATTTATGCAAACATCAAAAAAATTTTGCTAAACAGCTTTTCAAAATCACTTTTTAATTTTAATTCAAATTTAAATTTAAATTTAAATTTTAAGTTATTTTAAAATAAAATTTAATAAAAATAGTAATTTATGCAAACATTAAAAAAATTTTGCTAAACAGCTTTTCAAAATCACTTCTGAAAAATCGCTTTTATCTAAACTCAGCCAAATGCTCTACAGCTTTTAACCAAAATCACTTCTCCAAACCAAAATCACTTTTTCAGGAAATCACTTTTTCAAAAGCTAGGCCAAACGGGCCCTAAATGATATCATAAGAAAAGGAGGCATAAGAGATGGATGGTAAGGTTCCAATATAAAATTCACCACTGAATTGAGAAGTCGGAAGTCGAGCACAAAGCATTTTGCTCCATGTAAAGGTGATCAAAATATGCTGCCGCGAATTGTCTAAACCAAATATGAGAAGCATTCATTGTTGAACAAATTTTTAAGGCTAGTTTTAAGTAAAAAAAGTTGACAGCAGTAGATCTGAACTAAGAATGATGGCTAATTCCGGAAAGAAGAGGCTCGACCCGAAAAGGCCAAAAGGCAGGTAGAAAACTTTAGCTCAATTACTGCAGTTAAACTCGATGAACCAGCTCTAATAAAGACCATACTGAAAAGATGAGCCCGGTTCAGGGAGCTGACGTCCTGATTGAAAGACAGGTTACATAAAGGAAGAGCTAAAAATTGATGTGGTTAGTATCTGTTCATAAATAATAGAATTGCTTCATTCCCCAATACTTGCATAAAAAAGAATGTGACAACATCCGGCTTCATCAACTATGAGGCATGGGCAAGTACAGCATTCAAGATTCAACATCTCGATTTGCGGATGGCTATTGAGATACCTAAAACTGGCATAAGGAAGACAGGATTCTTTCTAAGTCGTGAACAGGAGAAGTCGAGATGAATATGAACTTACAAAGTATGGTGGACAGCAGAAATTTTGCATGAGCTTATTTGAATGATGTCACTTTTCACTAGTTACATCTCAAGTGTTTTGTAAAGAGGAGAAGAAAAGATAAAACAAAATGCCCCTATCTCTTGAATTTCTCCTGCCAGACAGCCCCTTTCCTTTCTCTACTCATCAGAAGTTATTGCCAGGAACTAGTTATTGAACAAAGAAAATGAAGGTGGAAGAATTTCACTTCTTAGATGTCAGAAATAACTCCCTGAATTTGTTCTACTTCTGTAACTAGTCATAACAACCCATATGAATTAAGGGAAACATGAACAACCAACCAGGATTTTCTCTAAAGCTTTCAGTGTCATGAATTTTACTATCTAATTCTGCCGCTCGGATACAGATATAATCTGATGCAATCAAATTTACTAATCAAAGTATACATAGCTGTCGTTAAACTATGGCCTTAATAGAGAAACTAAACCATAGAGCTTGAAACATGTTGGTTCCTCAAAACTACAGTTTACAATATATAGCTGGCACATGATGACAGTTGTACTGCTAACATGCACCTATGTTCAACACCATAACATCAGCGAGCTTATGGTAAGCGCTAAGACAAACAAGGGTAGTTTAATTCAAACTTGTCAATAAAACAGGAAGCCAGTTTGCGCGACTGTCCGGTTATCACAATAAACCCTAACAAATTCTGTACAGTGGAGAAGATAGGTTTTAAATTGTCCGCTAACCGCAGCAAGCTGAGTTTTTGGTACCCGTTTGATCTAATTTTTGGAACAACTTCTCTATTCTGAGAAGAAGGAGCTTTTGGCATGGCAGGAGGCCTAAATGAGGTTTTGAGACCCAAAAAGCATAACATCCAATTTGAGATTTCTACTTCTGCTGCCACAAGAAGCTACGATGGAGATTTTGACAAAAAAGCGTCATATAGCACTTATGGAAAGCTCTGGACAAGGCAATGCTGATCCTCAGCAAATTAGCATAGGCACCAAAGTTGTGCAATTGCCCGAACAAGGAGAAGCATGATTACCAGGTATCATATTGTATCTATTCTTGCATAAATATCTATTGAAGAAGAATCATATTAGGAAGCGAAAGGTACTTACGTCTTGGACAATGCATCAAAAATGCTCTGAGCCTCCGCAGTGACCCCCACCCCAATCCTCTCGGCATCAATCTCTGCTTGTCTACGCGACAAATCATATACATTTAGGTACACGAATTACAACAATCAAAAGAGAAAAAATTCAACAAAAAATGGCAAAACAAACATAGTAGACTTCGTTAATTATCATAAAAATTCCTTTTTTTATCTATATCCTGAATAAAACACACGCAAACACCTCCTAATTTAATTACCGCATCAACTTAAATCGAAATCCATTCTTTTTACCTAGTTTATCGAAGAGAAACCAAAGAACAAGCTTATTCCTGCTTTCTAATTTCGGCTCCGTATATTCCAAATTGATCAATCCGGACAAATTAAACCAAAAAACAAAACCCAAATCTTTACAAATGATCGAAAAAAGATCAAAACCTCAGCGCCGCCGCCTCCCTCGCCTGGATCCCGCCGAGATCGACGAAGCACTTCTTGGGATCGAGCGGGTCGTCTCCGCGCCCTAGAACCGTGAAATCCCTGATGTAGTTGGCCTTGATGAGCCGCACACTGCGCCGGGACCCCGCGTTCGAAGCGCCCTCTTGTGATCTGAGCCATTAAGGAGCACACAACCAAAAAAAAAAAAAAAAAAAGGAAAAATCGAATCGAACCACAGCAAAAAAATCGCCAAGGAGAGCCGGGATTAGGGTTCGTAGAGGGGAAGGATATGGATGACGAGGATGTTGGAGAGGCGATCGAAGGTGATGATTTGGCCCTCGACCTCGTCGCCGAGCGTCGTCCGCAGGGAGAGGAAGCATCCCACCGCCAAATCCTCGCCGTTGGTCCCGTCCATCGCCGCCGTCGATTCTGCTACTAGTGCCGCTCCTTCCTCCGCGCTCGACGGTTAAGGGGGCGTTTCGATTGACGAATCTGCAGATCCAACTTAAGTGCAGTGGTGTTTGAGTTTTTCTGAAGTGTGATTATTTTTTTGTTATTTATTTTGATGTAATTCATATAGTCTGAAAGTTAAATTCATTTATTTTTTCTATTTATTTTGATATAACTTGGTGTTTGTAAAATTAATTTTTTAAGTTCCGTTGTTTGTTTTGATATAAGTAAGTGGATCCTATTATCTCCTAAATGTACTAGTAAATTTACCACTATAAAATTTAACCTATTATATAATTAAATTTTTTATTATTATTTAAAGGTAATCCTAATTTATTATAAATAAGGTAATTCTAATCCATCATAAAGGAAGTAGAGTTTAGGTTTTACTGTTTAGTTAATTTTTTAGAGGAGGTTGTGTGTGGTGGAAATCGAGTTCAGCACTTTAGAGGAGGAAGTCGAGAGTAGGTGAAGTGGAGCTCTAACGTAACTTGAGTTATATTATATTTTTCACTTACACTAAAATAAATAACAGAAGTGATGAAACTTGAGTTCCATCACTCCACTTATATCAAAACAAACGGGCCCTAAGTGAATTTTATTGTGATTATTATTATTATTATTATTATTATTATTATTATTATTATTATTATTATTATATTTCATTAATATTACTGTCAATAGTACATAAATTTTGCATGGTCAAAAAATTTAATGAAATTTTAATTTAATTAACTTCAAATCCTATTTACTTTATATTTTCAGCATAACTTATTAGTTAATTCTTTATTAATTAATTATTTTTTCACATATATTTTATAAAACTTTAAAACATCAGGGAGATATAAATTGATAATAATAAATATTATTTATTTATTATTGATGGCACACTAATTTTTCTCTAGATCTTTTATTTATTTTTATCTGAGAAGTTGTGGAGCAAAGTTTTTTTTTTTTTAATGTATAGAATTTATGTGAAATTAGTTTCAAACGACTATGAATTTTGTAAAAAAGTTTTAAGTTTAGCTTCATTTGATAGTGTGTTTGTCTTTTATTTTTTAAAATAAAGTAATGTATGTAAAAAGGTGTGGAAATGGACATTAAATTACTTACGATCATTTAATTCCAAATATTTATTTGGTAAAAAAATTGAGAATAATTTTTTTTTGCTTCTAAAATTTTTTAAATAAATTGTCAATATATTATAAGCCAACTAACTAAAAAAACATTTCTTTTAACCCATCAAATTATATATAATTTTTTTTATATATAATTCCATTGCCACCTATTATCAAATTGAGCCCCTACTCAGTCTTTTGACTGTTGTCAGAATAATTTTTTAAGATAAATGATTTTTAAAAATATTTTGTTTTTCTGTTTGATAAAGTTCAAATCTAACTTCAGTAAAAAAAATAAAAAAAAATCCCAAGTATATAAAAAATATTCTTATATATCATCGGGTAAAAATGGAGAAATTATATTATTGCTAGATTTAGTTCAAATTTATGTTTGAACTCAAAAATCATGTAGGATATATATATACGTATTTTGGGTCATTTGGTGTATAAAGAGTTGTCTAATATTATAACTAGATTCAACTAAATCTAACACCAAACAAAAAAATACCAAGGGATAAACATTATATATCATATGATATTCATTGAGAGCTATCAAATATTATCAAATATTTTTTTTTGAGAGAGAAAGTTAGCATGTTACTTGCTTCATTCAATAAGAGAGATGAACTAAGCGTACAAGGTGGAAGTAGCTTAGGCTTTCTTGGCAAAAATCAAAAAGGAAGGTAAATGAAATGAAAGTAAAAAAAATAAAACAATAAAGGAAAAAGATCAGAAGGAGATAGAGGGGAGAGAAGAACGCAAGTTGACGGATTACAGGAGCGAGATCCAAGAGTTAGACAGGGTTAATGCTCCGTCCGAGGCTCTAATGACGTTGGGAAGATTCGAAGAGAAGACAAAGCTGTTTCGCTCGGTCCAAACAACCCACCAAGTAGCCGCTAGCTTGGATAAACCTTTAACTCTTATAGTGGCATTGGGGATTTTGTGAAGTTGAGTTCCAAAGACCTCAGACGTCCTCGCCCGAAACGTTGTTGGGTGTCTCAGCTAGTCGGAGAAGAAGAAATCGGGCGAAAATGCAATTGCAGAAGAGGTGGTCGCAACTTTCCAAGGAAAGTGCACAGAAGACGTAGTAAGGTTCCAATTGGGTCCCTCGATTGATTAATTTGTCGGCTGTGAGCAACCTCTTGCGGAGTAGCAATCAGACGAAGATTTTGATTTTGACATGAATCTTCAGTTTCCATAGGTGTTGATTGGTCAGGTCAGTTCGTCATGCGTAAGTGATGAATTTATAAAGGAAGTTGACAGTAAACTTTTGGTGTGAGGTCCACCTCCATTTGAGTGAATCAGATCCGATGTTTGGGTTGTAATGGATTAGTCGGTCCTTTAGCAGTGCCAGCTGTCTCCTATTTTCCGAGGAGGCAGAAGCCACGAAACCTCTGCAGATGAAGCGCCATCTCTATCCGTGTGAGTTCCAGCATTGGGATACAGGAACATCCTTGTTCCTAATAGATGAGAATATAAGTGGGAACACAGTACTCAGCGGTGTTTTTCCAATTCAGATGTCCGTCCAGAGCCTGATGTTTCTTCCATCACCAATTTCGTAGGAAATACCGTATTTAAACACGTCATGACACCAGACCACTCCTTTCCACCACTGCGAGTAGGGAACAAAGACAGCATCCTCGTGCAAGGATCTTCTTTTCTTGTAGTTGTAGTATAAATATCTAATTATCAAATATTATTGTGTGTGTATATGTATATATACATATCCTCGTTCAACGAAGCACAAATAAAATCCTAACATATATGCAATATAGTATTAAAATATCATATTTCATGACTCGATCAATATGCGTATATATTCAATTATAAAGTCAGAAGCAGCACCATGGTAGCTAGCTATAAAGATAACATCATGTCACAGCATTTATGAAGGCTTAATTGGCCCGGTATTTTCTTTCCTTTGACTCTTCTCTACCCCTTCTCTCTCTCTCTCTAAATTACTTCACCTCTACCACAAAAAAACAACATCACCGAGAAAGAAACCACACTCATCGACCTCTATCTCTCTTTGATCTCTCATGGGCACAACAATCCAGCACCATCGCCACCATTTTCTCAACATAAAAAGGATCGTTACTTATTTTCTCTACGCTCTCATCCCCTTAGCTCTCCTCCATTACTTCCTCTTCTCTCTCTCCACATGCCATTCCCCTCCACCTCACCCCAACAACACCGTCCCCCCCTCCCCCCCTTCCTCTCAAGGTACGTAATACTTCTTTTTTTCTTTTTTTTTTTACTAATGGGAATATATGGTCATCTAAGGAACGAGTAATTTTAATCAGCAGGCGGTGGTAGAGTNTTTTTTTCTTTTTTTTTTTAATAATGGGAATATATGGTCATCTAAGGAACGAGTAATTTTAATCAGCAGGCGGTGGTAGAGTAGTAGTAGTGGAGCATGGAGGGCAGCGGTGCGACTATTCGGACGGGCGGTGGGTGTTCGAGCCGCGCGGGCCGCTCTACAACGGGACGAGCTGCAGCACCATCAAGGACGGGCAGAACTGCATGGCGCACGGCCGGCCCGACACCGGCTACCTCCGCTGGCGGTGGCAGCCGGCGCAGTGCGACCTGCCGGCCTTCGACCCTTCGTCGTTCCTCCGCCTGATCCGCAACAAGCACGTGGCGTTCGTCGGCGACTCGATGGCCCGCAACCAGGCCGAGTCCCTCCTCTGCCTCCTCGCCACGTCGGAGCCTCCCGACCTCGTCTACCGAGGCAGCAGCAGCAGCAACAGCAGCGACGGCGACGGCGAAGGCGACGGCGACGGCGACAGCAGCAGCAAGTTCCGGCGATGGGTCTTCCCGGCGCACAACGCGACGGTGTCGATCTTCTGGTCGCCGTTCCTGGTGAAGGCGATGGAAAAGCAGGAGGCGAGGGGCGTGCGCCACAACAGGGTGTTCCTGGACGCGTTCGACGAGCGGTGGACGTCGAGTTTGGGTCGGACGGACGCGGTCGTCCTCTCCGTCGGGCACTGGTTCCTGCTCCCGGGGATATACCGCGAAAACGACGAGATCGTGGGGTGCCACTACTGCCCCGAGCTCAACCACACCGACACCGGGTTCTTCGACGTGTTCCGGAAGGCGATTCGGAGGGCTCTTCGGGAGGTCGTGGACGCAGAGAAGGAGAAGGTGGTGGCGGCGACGACGTTCTCGCCGGCGCACTTCGAGGGGGAGTGGGACAAGGCGGGGGCGTGCCCGAAGAAGGATCCGTACAGGGAGGGGGAGAAGGTGATGCAGTACATGGATAACGAGATGCGGAGGATAGTGCTGGAAGAAGTAGCGGCAGCAGCAGCAGCAGCAGGCGATGGGGGGGTGAGGTTCGAGGCGCTGGACGTGACGAAATTGGCGATGATGCGGCCGGACGGGCACCCCGGGCCGTACATGTATGCGAATCCGTTCGCGGGCGGAGGGGGAGGGGGAGAGGGGGAGGAGATGAGGGTGCAGAATGACTGCGTGCATTGGTGCTTGCCCGGGCCGGTCGACACGTTCAATGAGATTTTGCTGCAGCTGATGATGAGGGGAAGGTAAATAGGTAATGCTAATGCAAGCAGTAGATAGTGTTACAAGTTTGTTTGTTTGTTTGTTTGTTTGTTTTGAGAGATGTGTTACAAGTTTGTTACTGGATTCATTGGTTGATAGTTAAATTTTACTTCATTGAGTCTCATTAATTAGATTTTTTTTTTCTCTTAAATTACAGGGATCAGTTTTGTTTTTAAGTTTCTTTTTCCATAAGAATATAGGATCCTTTCGTTTGCTTGAGACTTCGTGTGTCAGTTATCAATCTTTATAACTGGTGGTAGGAAAGAAATTTTTTATTTCCAAGTATTATATTTTTTCAGTTTTTTAAAAAAATAAATTTAACTGAAATGTGAATCAATTAAGATTCAAATTTTCGTCTCGGATGCCGACCACCGAATCTTTTGTCACTCACTGTCGGTTACACTTTTTCAGTTGAGTGTGAAAACAGAGCTTCAAGTGTGTTACAAACTTATTGACAATGGCAACAAAATTTTGTTTATGTATTAATTTATATATATAATTAATATTTTAGAAAAATAAAGTAGTAATAATGCTCGCAAAAGTGGCTTTAATTAATTATTAAGTTTTGATTTCTTACTGGAGTTTTGTGTCCTTTGTCCTTTCTCTGTTTTATTTTAAAAGGAAAATAAGTGTACGGTCTCCGAGTGCCCCGCTCTCGTGACTTTGTTTTTTATCTCGTACTTTTTACTTTAAAATAACTTTATTAGATCACAAAACTTCATCTATAAGTTTGTTAAAATCCCACCTAATAATATTAGGTAATACTATGAAACATAAATTTTACACCCTCTTTATCTTTCTCTTCTCATTTATTTTTTACCCTTTTTTTGGCTCTTTTAGAACTGATAAGAGTTTGTATCCTTTTAAAAATTATCTAAAGTAACTAATAATATGGACAAGAAACCATTCCTAAAATGATACAAAAGCTCATAAACAATATCAACAACTCGAATTACTGCAGCTGGAGTTGGGTTAAACCCAAACAATTCTCATCTTCTAACCATCATCACTATTTAGTGGTTAGAAAACGTATAAAATATAGTAAGGAAAAACTTAATAAATATATTTGTACATGGTGAGCTACAGTTGATCCAATCAATAGATAACGTGGTAGGCCATGTTTAAGTAATAATTCTTATAATATAAAATATAATATAATATATACGGACTCACGGATCTACAAACATGTGGAATCCAGGTTGTATCCAGCTCATCACAATCAAATGAGCCGTGCGAAAGGAACATATACCTGCCTTGTTTTTTTTTAAAAGAAAATATATTTTTTTGTTTAAAATTTGTACCTGATTATTATATGATTAAAAGCGAAATAGGTAGAAAACATCCACCACAAGAAAAATTAAAACAAAATATTGGCCGAGTCAAAATAACTTAATTGGAGTGGGATCTTTGGTGGCCACCATCATTTGATCCCGGCTAAAATACATCTCTTGACTTACTGCATAAAAGATTTCTATACTATCAGTAGCATGAAAATTTTCATATCACTAAGTTATTTTAAATAATATAATTTTTAAATCAACGATCGGTTTCGTTGGATTTGATTTATACTATCGAAAGTATTTGAAAACTTAATTTTATAATTTTATGACATTATCTGACTAGTGATTAAAATGTCTCAAAATTGACAATTTTAATGGTCGGTGTGATACGTTATTGATAAAATTTTTATAGACTTTTTTTTTTACTATTTACAGTAAAATCAATATCTCTGATCTTAAATTCAAATATTTTATCATTATTTTTTATGAAATTTTTATTTTCAATCATTCATTTTTAAATTATTCTTTTGATAGATAAATAATATCGAAAAATTATAAAATTTAGTTTTTAAATNGTTATTGCTAAACTTTTTATAGACTTTTTTTTTTACTATTTACAGTAAGATCAATATCTCTGATCTTAAATTCAAATATTTTATCATTATTTTTTATGAAATTTTTATTTTCAATCATTTATTTTTAATCTATTCTTTTGATAGATAAATAATATCAAAAAATTATAAAATTTAGTTTTTAAATATTTTCAATAGTGTAGATCAAGTCTTACGAGCCGGTCATCAATTTGAAAGTCGTATCATTAAAAATAATTTTGTAATATAGAGGCCTCCGCGCTACCGACAGTACAGCAGCCGGGCTCTTAATTTTATACTTTTAATCAAAAAGCTAATAACTTTCACTAGTCTCATATCTTTTTTTTTTAATATTAAAAATCTAAAAGAATTTTATGATAGTAAGATCTACCCTTATAAGTAAGGTGTATATAACTATTATTTCTCCTCAGAAAAAAAAAAAGGAATACAATTTAATAGCATTTTTACTCTTTTTTTGACATTACTTATTATGAATATGCATTTGCCCCTTTGGTTTATTTTTTTAATTTTCTTTTTGTAATTTGGAGAAGGAAAAAGAAGTTTGACTAATTTGTTTTGTCAAGATTCCATGGGCCGATCCTCTTCATTTCGAGGCCCAAATAACTCGATCCTTAATCTCAAATAAAATCTAAAATTAATAATTAAAAAAAATCTCCTAGAACTAATAAATAGAACTAGTAAATATGAAAGCTATTTGGAAAAAAAAAAGGTTCGAAAATATGACATATAAAAATGAAACTACTAGAAATTTTGCGTAATATTTCTCCTATGAACACATTGATTTATTTATTCCTCTTCTCTTCTTATATATAAACTTTAGAGCATAATCATTAGGAATAACAACACATCTTTCAAGCTAACAAAATTTTAATTTGTTCTTAGTATAATAATTGTATAAATCTCTTACGCAATCACATATAGTTTGTGGTCCAGATTAATTTATTTTCTATTTTATGCAGATTAATTAAAAACTTGACGTGTTTGACTTAAATCAAATCAATGTTTTCCACGGAGGTTGACCAAATTTAAATGCTTCTCTCCACATTCAGTATTATTTTCACGTTTCCCCCACCTTTTTTGGACCATATTTTTTTCTCATTTATATGGTTTAAGTAACCTTAATTGACTCACTTAAAAGATTCAATGTTCTAATGTAATAAAGGATTGCTGTGATGATCAATAGAGGAGGCGCATTAAAATCCACATAATAAGTTATTTTTCTCCCCTTAACTATCCTATTTTAATTTTCCTAACGAAAGAAACAAATATATTTTTTTTATGCTTTTGTTTTTTGTTTAAAACATCAAAAGCTTGCAAGCAAATAAATTGTAAACAAAGAGTTCCATCACACAGCCAGTTGATGTTAAAATAATAATAATAATAGTAAAATGTAATATTCGAGGATAGAGATAAAATTTTTAATACTACAGTTAAATTAAATTGACCGTAAATAAGCAAACTTAAGATCTTATTGAGATACTATTGAGTTGCTTTTCTTTTGACTCAAAACAGAAGCTTAAAAGAGAATTTTAAGGGTGGTGATCAATGTCAAAAATTCGGTGACCAAACACCCCTGTGTTGTGCACTACGTTGTACAGTTTTGCTGGTCAAAATCATATGACTTTAATAAAAAAGTTTAAAATAATTTTTCATGTCTTGTCAATACTATTGCTAAACTGCATCAATTAATAATGAAAATTTGCAGTTTATTTAAATATTAATTGCTGCAAATTCGATATTCATTTTCATACGATTATCAAAATTTAGTAATAAAAATATTCTATGAAAACTGACCGTTTCTGACTCAAGTGGCAAAGGACTTGATAGTTAGTATCTGTAATTTTTTCTTTTTTGAGAGATAGATAGCATATTACCCGCTTCGTTTTATTTCATTTAGAAATAAACTTAGCTGGAAATGTGAATCAACTAGGATTCGAACTTGGGTTTCGGATACCAACCACCAAGTCCTTTGCCACTTGCTCTAGCGACGGTTGGTGGTATCTGAAGTATCAAGTTCGATTTTTTGTTGATTCATATTTTTAGTTAAATTTATTTTAAAAAAAAAGNAATCTAAAATTAATAATTAAAAAAAAATTTCCTACAACTAATAAATAGAACTAGTAAATATGAAAGCTATTTGGAAAAAAAAAAAAAGGTTCGAATATACAATTATTATACTAAGAACAAATTAAAATTTTGCGTAATATTTCTCCTATGAACACATTGATTTATTTATTCCTCTTCTCTTCTTATATATAAACTTCAGAGCATAATCATTAGGAATAACAACACATCTTTCAAGCTAACAAAATTTTAATTTGTTCTTAGTATAATAATTGTATAAATCTCTTACGCAATCACATATAGTTTGTGGTCCAGATTAATTTATAATCATTTTTAATGCAGATTAATTAAAAACTTGACGTGTTTGACAAAAATCAAATCAATGTTTTCCACGGAGGTTGACCAAATTTAAATGCTTCTCTCCAAATTCAGTATTATTTTCACGTTTCCCCCACCTTTTTTGGACCATATTTTTTTTTTCATTTATATGGTTTAAGTAACCTTAATTGACTCACTTAAAAGATTCAATGTTCTAATGTAATAAAGGATTGCTGTGATGATCAATAGAGGAGGCGCATTAAAATCCACATAATAAGTTACTTTTCCCCCCTTAATTACCGTAGTTTAATTTTCCTAACAAAGAAACAAATATTTTTTTTATGTTTTTTTTTTTTTTTGTTTAAACAATCAAAAGTTTGCAAGCAAATAAATTGTAAACAAAGAGTTCCATCACACAGCCATTTGATGTAATAATAATAATAATAATAATAATAGTAAAATGTAATATTCGAGGACAGAGATAAAATTTTTAAATACTACAGTTAAATTAAATTGACCGTAAATAAGCAAACTTAATTAAGATCTTATTGAGATACTATTGAGTTGCTTTTCTTTTGACTCAAAACAGAAGCTTAAAAGAGAAATTTAAGGGTGGTGATCAATGTCAAAAAATTCGGTGACCAAACACCCCTGTGTTGTGCACTACGTTGTACAGTTTTGCTGGTCAAATCATACGACTTTAATAAAAAAGTTTAAAATAATTTTTCATGTCTTGTCAACACTAATTGCTAAACCTGCATCAATTAATAATGAAAATTTACAGTTTATTTAAATATTAATTGCTGCAAATTCGATATTCATTTTCATACGATTATCAAAATTTAGTAATAAAAATATTTTATGAAAATTGACCGTTTCTGATGCAAGTGGCAAAAGCCTTGATAGTTGGTATCTGAAGTATCTTTTTTTTGAGAGATAGGTAGCACGTTACCCGCTTCGTTTTATTTCATTTAGAAATAAAATTAGCTGGAAATGTGAATCAACTAGGATTCGAACTTAGGTCCCGGTTACCAACCACCAAGCCCTTTGCCACTTGCTCTAAGGACGGTTGGTGGTATCTAAAGTATCAAGTTCAATTCTTTGTTGATTCATATTTTTAGTTAAATTTATTTTTTTTTTTTTAAATGAAGCAGATAATATGTTATCTATCTCTCAAACAAAAATTTATTAGATATTTTTTTTATTAAATCTTTTAATCTGAAGACTCTTCTCTTTCAATACATCCATGCATAAAATATGGCAAAGAACTATAGCCACAAAAGCCGCACATGTACTCTAACTAATTCAGCAATTAACTATGCTCTCCTATGCACCTATTTTGCACCCAGTACTAATCGTACGATCCACATGGCTCTCTAATTATCACTTATAGTTAATTTATTTTACACGAATTTAAATCATAGTTAATTTATATTATACGGATTTAAAATTTTATTCTAGTTTAATCAGGATTTCATTATAACTCTAACAATATTCTAGCGCGTTCTTGCCGTGGCTTTGCAAAAATTTCATTGACTAATTTGACCTCGCGTAATCTTAATGTCTGAGTTTTAGTCTAACCTACCTCAACCAGAAGCTAATAATTAAATAAATTAGGAGGATTACGACCACTTGTTTTGGTCTTTGTTGAACAAATTCTGGGTAAACAAATTGCAAAGCAAATGAGATGGAACATCTCATTTAATCCGGTGCGAACCGATTAAATAAGTTTAATCCACTTGGTTTAGATTCTTATTAGTAACTAATGTACAGCCACATGTGTGATTTCTTGCTAAAATGGAACTAATTTGGCCACCCAGCAACATATCTGGGTCAGGTTTGGTAAACTACTGGCATAATTGATTCAACAACTCCTACTAAACAATGTATTGAATTGAACAAATCAAGGAAGAGAATTGCATCTCTGCTACTATATGATTTCTTTTGTGAATTCAATTTAGCATGTCCCAGAACATGGCATCCCCTCACTCTCCCTCTACACCAAGATTACTGCAGTTCGCGACGGAGTGGAATGTGCTGCAAAAGAAGATAGGCTCCTTCTTGCTGCTTCTGCTTCTCCTCTCCGCGCTCTTTCTTCTGTCCATCTTGTATTCGTCGAGCACTTTAACTGTCACAACCGAGGAAGCCGTCAGCGAGGGCCCCCTGCTCGCAGCGCTTTTGGCGCCAACTGCACTGAGTTCGCCGCAGAAGCCTTCGCCAGAATCTAATGCTGCAACCTATGAAGCAGTGCATCAAAGCAACAGTAGTGTAGCACCTGTAACTGAAACCACTTCTCAGAGTCCTGTTTCTGATGGTAGTAACTGCCACATTTGCTTGTTATGATTATACTAAGTCAATTATATTTAACACTAAGATTTGCTGAGAGATAGTTTTTGTGGGTGCAGTGGAGGATAAATGTGAGATGTCTAGGGGGAAGTGGGTGGCAGAACCGCGAGGGCCGCTTTATACCAATGTGACGTGCCCGACCATACCGGATTTTAAGAACTGCATGAAGTACGGGAAGCATCCGGGCTTTCTTTACTGGAGATGGAAACCGGACAGGTACGATTTGCCGAGGTTCGAGCCCGAGAGGTTTCTGAACATTGTTCAAGGGAAGAAGCTGGCGTTCATCGGCGACTCGCTGGCTAGGAACCAGATGGAGTCTCTCCTGTGTCTGTTATCTCAGGTATATATTGATCTAATCTTAGTGTGACTTCCATATTTGTCAAATTTGTAGTATGAACATTTTCTTATATTCTCTGTTTATCATTCCTGAAATTGTATTATGTACTAAAATCAGATGCCTATTAATCATTTTCTCTGCATATTTACGAACTAAAACTCGCTTCGAATCTCACAGGCAGAAACACCAATAGACGTATACAAGGATCGTACCGACAGGTTCCGAACATGGTTTTTCCCCTCGCACAATTTCACTCTCATGGTCATGTGGACTGAGTTCTACGTACAGCGAGAACCGAGAGTCGTAAACGGATCAGAAACGGGATCATTCAACATACACGTAGACAAGATCAACACAAACTGGACCTCACAGCTCTCCGAACTAAACTACGCGGTCATATCCGGCGGGAATTGGTTCTTCAGAATAAACTACCTGTACGAAGACGACAAGATCGTAGGCTGCGTCAACTGTTGGGAGAAGAACATAACCGATTTTGGTATTCCATACGCCGTTCGAAGGGTGGTCCGAAAAGCACTTGAGAGTATAAGCGCTTGCGGAAACTGCGACGGGCTCGTAACTTTTCTGAGGACCTACACACCCCCACACTTTGAGAATGGGTCATGGTTCAGTGGGGGTTACTGCAATAAGACAAAGCCACTGGATGAGAGTGACTTGAATTTGAATGGCATTGAGTGGGAGTTGAGAAAGATTCAGAATGAGGAGATTGAGAGGGTGAGGGAGAAGAGTGGAGGGAAAAAGTTTGGGCTTTTGGATGTTACAAAGGCTATGATGCTAAGAGCTGACGCGCACCCTGGTGCAGATTATGACAAGAGATGGGTGAGAAATGCAAATGACTGCTTGCATTGGTGCCTGCCTGGGCCTGTTGATATGTGGAATGAGGTTCTTCTGCAGGATATTATCAAGAATTCGTCGGTCGAGTAATCAAAATTCTTTACCCTTCTTACTTTGGCCCGATTGAAAATTGTCATCTGACCTTTTTTTTTTAAAAAAAAAAAGCGATTTTATGCATCAAGTTCTTTTATCTTGCTTGAGAGAGCACGAATATACCGTCGAAATTTAATTGCCTGTATCATATTATTGTAACATGAGTAGCTGCAGAAATGTGAAACCTTAATTGTTAATTATTATCTTCACTAAAGGTAACAAACAGAGTCTGCTGAAAACACCAAAGATGCAAGATAATAAGCCGAAAAACTTCTTTGTAATGTCCACATCAAACGGCTAAATAACCGATAAATCAGATTTGGCCACATAAATCTAAAACCTATTGATGGCCAAACGACTAAAATAACCTTACAATTAAGGGGATGAGGAGGACAAGCAGTAAAGTGATCAACAAACTTACATCCACTTGCTTCGAATGGATGTTAAAAAGAAAAAAAATAAAATAAGAAATGTTAAAAGACATGATCAATGCGCCAGTAATTGAGAAGCCTCTGTGAACAAGATAGAGAGTAGACAGAGGAACCGAGAGCGATGTGCTTCGCCTTCTTAAAACGCGCTTTCTTCCATTAACCTCAGGGGCCAATGAGTTAAATTAGAAGTAAGAAAAGCCACCTCCCCTATATAGTACTTGCTGATGCAATGTTCTTCTTGTATAGATGTTTGATGTTTAACCAAATAAGACCTGCCATTAGAAAATGCATTAGCAACTTCTCCGAAGCACGTATAGCACCATAATACTTGATACGGTGTGATGCAAATCTAGTAACTACAATGAGAATTGCTGTGACTCCAAGGTTTTGCTTCAATGTTGGATCACAATCAAATAAATACAATATTATCTACCAACTAGATCTCTCAAAGTGCGCATCAAGCAAGTCAAAGCATCAAACCAGAAAACGAAACCTAATCAAATTAATCACCAATTGAGTACACATTTTTTAATTTCAGGAGCTTCCCTCGTACATTTCAGCCTGAATTGACCACAATTCTGTTGCGTAGACAGCGATGGATAAATTTAAATTAATGACTATGAGTGACGATAAAATAAGTAAAATATGCAAGTAATTTAGTTTTTTCCTTGACTATATCATCAAATTAATTCACAAAAGTGTCCCAGCATGATGTGCATATCTAGACTATAGAGACTCTAGAGTAGCATCTAAAAAAGAGAGAACATATGTTGCTTGCTTGAGAGATGGCATTGCTTATAATGGTTGCGAGTAAATTATAGACAGATATAACTTCTTTTAGTTAAGAAACAGATGATTATGTATATATGACCAAAAGCAGAAGCACTCATTTGAAGCTTCTTGTTGCGGTGATAGCAGAATGCTTTCGAGGGTTCGATGCAGGTGCCTCTGGAGCTTCTAACGTGCAACTTGAGTGTATAATGATCAAAGAAGTTTCTTAGAAGGAATTGAAAAATGGTTATAAGCCAGATATCATAAACATGCCTACTTTTTGATGACCTGGAAAGAAAGGAATTTGGACCCTAGCTCGTAGGATGATAATTGCAAAAGCCCTAATTTGCTACCAACACAAATGTTAACTCATTGCCTACTTATTCAACTAACCTAATTTATTCAACTGACTCATCTGAAACAACCTACTTAAATGACCCTTTATACACTTATCCAATCAACTCATTTTTCAAAAACTCTATAACCTGCATGTGTCCTTAAAAGTCATCATATTAAACATGACAAACCCTCTTATCCAACTAAAACCCATCTGAAGCATGCATTCGTAAGCTACTGGTCCTACGTGTTCAATTCAAAAGCTAACAGCAGCCTTTTCTAGAATTAAAGATCCATATCTAAATTTTTAGGACAGAGACTGCGGTTCAAAACAACATTTGAACTGCTCAAAACTTCAGAGCAAGACTGCTTTGCCTCTTCTTATGCAAATTTCACAGCAAGTATACATGAATCACTTTTTGGATCAACTCAGATAATACCTCATGTTACAAAAAAGTAATGCACACAGAAATTACCAGCAACTAATGAAGAAAAAGGAGACAAGATCTATAGTCAATATGAGATTTTGCAACTGTAATATAACTATGAAGACATTAAAAAACAGGACTTTTAGAACAGATGAACTCGTTCTACTTCGGACTCGACAACTATCCCAAGATAACACAACTTCAAGAACAGGGCACGAGGTGTACTTCATGATTCGTAACTAATTTGATTTTTTCCCATCACCAAGATCAAATTTTGACAGCAGAATCCAATTCAACTATCTAAGAAAATATGCAACTTGAAGAACCGGACCCGACGTTGTGCTTTGCGAGTCAGACTCGTTCAATTTTTCCGCATCAGCAAGATCAAATTTTTACAGCAGATTCCAATCACATCCCCAAAACTCGCTTAAAATTTAAACAGATACCTCAGGATTCGCCGCCGAGGGGGAAGGTGAAGATCTCCCGAACAGGGGAGAACTCGACGACCCCGATGTCCATGGCGTAGCCCGACACGGGGAGCTTGAGATCGCGGAGGATACAAAACGCCTCGGCCATGCGGGCTCTGGGCACGTCCTCGGCCACGGCGCAGTGGGGGACCCACGAATCGGGTCGGAACCCCTCGGGCGCCTCGATCCCCTCCTTCTTGAGCACCTCGCAGAGCTGGGCGTGGAGGCCGAGGAGCGCGGCGGTGGGGGTGGGCGCGAGGAAGAGGACGCCGCCGCCGCCGCCATCGCCATCGGCGGAGGGGGAAGGGGAGGGGAAGGAGGCGACGGAGGAGAGGGAGAGCGGTAGGGGGTCGACGCGGGAGGAGAGGGAGCGGAGCGGGGAGAGGAGGCGGAGGGGGTCGGGTGGGGAGGGGGATGCGGGGAAGGAGAGGAGGGTGAGGTGGGGGCGCGCCGAGATGTCGATGAGGCGGGTGCTGATTTGGCGTCGGGCGAGCACGTTCCACGCCTTGAGCACCTGGTTCTCCAGCGCCGGGTCGAAGTACAGCTCCACCGCATACCCTCCTACTCCTCCGCCGCCCTGGGGCTCCGCCATCGCGTCGGCGGCGCCGCCGCCACCGCCGCCGCCGACGACGGTGGGCTGCGACATCTCCGTCGCCGTAGAGGAGAGAGAGAGAGAGAGAGAGAGAGAGAGAGAGTTAAAGGGGAAAGGGCGAGAAATCGGGGGTGTTGGGTTTTGGGTTTTGTAGATTCATGGCGGGTTTGCGGATCAGAGATGTGAGCCGCGGTTCGGGTACGATTTTCGGGTACGATTCTCGCCGGTTGTTGTGGCAGAGTTCGATTTTGGCTTCAGGAAATGCCACAGCCACCCAAAATGTCCCCCAATGTCTAGAGATTTTTTCTTTTTGGCTTTTCTTCTTTTTTTAATTTTTTCTTCCTATGCAGGGTAGATATATTCTATTCTATAGAGATGAAATAATGCTGATACAAAATAAAAATATTTAATTTGATGTTGGTATTTCTATAATAGGAAATAGTTTTCAATTCACCAAATACATCAGAGAAATTACTCTCTACTTAAAATCAAATCTAAAGAGAATTTATTTTGTATCAGCATTATTTCATCTCTATAGAATNAATAAAAATATTTAATTTGATGTTGCTATTTCTATAATAGGAAATAGTTTTCAATTCACCAAATACATCAGAGAAATTACTCTCTACTTAAAATCAAATCTAAAGAGAATTTATTCATTTTTCATTCCGAAGAATTCAATGGATTTCAATCACAAAGATTAGTAACTACTAAATGAATGCACAAAATCCCTCTAAATTAGTGAGGATTCTAATAATGTAACATCTAAGTATGACAATGTAGATAATTTTACTCATAAAACAAAATGAACATAGAAATAGTAATGGGCATTCCGCAAGCTAAAATGTTACATAGCATATATCGTCTTTAAATTTTGAAACCATTTTTATAAGTCGTCGACAATCGGTGAAAGAGTGATCATTAGATTGCCTTAAACAAGGTCAAACATATCTAATATGAGCTGCAAATAGCATGATACACAGAACACTCCGATACCGGTTAATACACGCAGTTCTTTGACTAGTAAAAAAAAGGAAAAAGAAGAAAAGAAAAATGACAAACAAGGAAAACTGTTTGATCTATTCTTGAAGCAACAGTTGGAAATTTACATAATCTAAGAACAAATGCACCGCTAGCTCGAGCCTCGATGTATAATAGTATTTGGGTCACGTTTCAGGTTAAGCAATTGTGTTTTGAAGACCACAGCAACATTTCTGGAGTAGCTTCACTTGAAACATACAAGTCTCCTTCCACAAAAGATGTTTCTGCAGTTGCGACATGTTAGTAATCAAATATTAGAACATTCGCGAAAAAACGATCATGAACATCTCGGTTTAGCTATAGACATCATAGAAGCCACAAATTTAAAGTAAATAACACTAGAACAATGATGTGAAAAATCTACAAACCTTTTTTTCTGCCTTCGAAAGTAATCTAAACAGCTGAAGTTTGATATTATTTAGTAGACGTATTGCTGTTACAATCGTATGAAACGATTATGTGCAGTGATTGATTGCTTGCTAAATAAAATATAAACATTTTTAAGCTCATGAGAAGGGGTTTTGCGAGTAAGGGATATTTATTTGCTTACAATACTGAACATCCGCGTCGTTGCTTCTTTTTCTTCTTTTCCTTCTGCTTTTGCGGAGGCTGGATAACCACCTTGATGGCAGCATCAAACACAGCTTTGACATTCTGCAGCAGGTGTTTTTGACAAAAAAATACTTAAGAATCAAGAACTGTGCACTTACAGGTAAAGAAACATCCGAAACTCAGTGACTACAACGAACCATCATATATGCCCAGGTTACGATAAATAGATCTCGCCGTACGGACCAATATTTTAAATCAACGACCCAAATGTTTCACATAACACACATGTAATGTGATAAAGTCACGTGTCCTGAGCCGTAAAAACAAATGGTCGCTAATCTCCAAGAAGCACTTTTGAATTTACCTGCTGAGTTTTTGAGCTACACTCTATATAATACGCAGCGCCAATTTGCCTCCGAAGCTCCTCTCCCTGTGAGAAAAAAGAGAAAGGAAAGGATGAAAAGGACCTGCTATTTTGACGTGTCGCATTAATTAGTATAAAATGAAAAGAACAGAAGCTCTAGCAACCTCAATACTCCCACAGAGTAGGTACAATACCTGTGCAGTAGTAACAGGTATCATGCCGGGGTGATCCAATAAATAGTGCTTATCTTCACGAAGATCTGTAAAAGATAAATATGTAGACACTCATTTAACAACTAATGAAAAGAAAATGCAAAATATATGTTAAATTTTATGTACAACGAACAAAGTTACAATAAGTAAATTTCTATATACTAAGGCGAGACCGCCATCAATCTACCGAATCCAATCAATCTGCCCTGCTACTATCGTCAGAGAAGAACCGAATCCTCCCATAAGAAGATATAGAACAAACTATCTGAAGCCATCAGCAGGTTCAAATTGCTCTAGTCAACAATGTATGGAACACAATTATTATCACGGAAACTAAAATAGACGCTCAATCGAACAAGTAGTAGTTAACACAGATCATAGTCTCGCACGCAGATATAACCAACTGAAGGAAACTCTGAAATGGGCCAATTTTAAATGTGGAATTTTTTGCACTACTCACCCAATTTAGTGCCAACCAACACAATAGGGACTCCAGGGGCATAATGCTGAAGCTCAGGAATCCACTGCAACAGTAACATGATAAAAAAAAATTAATTAAGTGCATTGAAAAAGGGGGTAAATAGTTTATAAAATCAATTTATAACACATGGTTATATTGTGATCATATTAAAACCTTTTTCATGACATTTTCGTAGCTTGCGCGGCTCACTAGGGAGAAAGCAAGCACAAAAACATCTGCCCCTCGGTAGCTTAATGGCCTCAATCTGTTATAATCCTCCTGCCCTGTTAAATATTAAGCACCAAATTTTTTAATAAAAATTCAAACCATAGGAGTAATGTGGGATTACAAGTACACTATTTTATAACTCCCTGATAAATTGAGTGAAATGCACAAAATAAATTATTTACCAGCAGTATCCCAGAGGCCTAAATTCACAGTGGTTCCATCAACAACCACATTTGCACTGAAGTTATCAAACACAGTGGGTATGTAGTCCTAAATAACAGTAAACAAAAAAAGAAAAACCCAGTAATTGTAACGAATGGGACATGAGAACAGAAGATATTTAGAATCTAAAACAACTAAAATTAGAGGGAAAAAAGGTTAAAAAAAAAAAGGGGGAAAAAACCCAAATTGGTTTGTTTTAATTAAAAAAAAAGGGGAGTAATCTACAGTTGGGAATTTGTTGCTGGTGTAGCAGATGAGCATGCAGGTTTTCCCAACGGCTCCATCCCCAACGGTCACACACTTGATGAACCTTGAAGCGCTTGATGCCATCTCTCTTTTGGCTTAAAACCCAAGATAAAGAAGAGAGAGAGAGAGAGAGAGAGAGAGAGAGAGAGAGAGAGAGAGAGAGAGCACAAAGAGCGAGGGAGAAAGGAGAGAACTGTGTGGGTGTGTTGTATAGCTTTTCTTTTTTTCACAAGGGAAAGGAGAGGTTGATCACATGATTCTCACTACAAAAGCTCTTATTTTTATTTTTATTTTTTTGTTTCCCTCTCCCTTGTGTCATGTATGTAAACAAAATCCTCTCTTTTCTCTCTCACTTTACTCAATCACTTGAAGGGGAAAAGAAAAGAGCCTCCTTTTTCCCCCTTATTGTTGGTATCAAGGAAAGAGAGAGAAAGAAACAAAGGGTTGTTTGATATAAAGTGTGTGTGTGTGTGTGTGAGAGAGAGAGAGAGAGAGAGAGAGAGAGAGAGAGAGATAGGGGAGGGGATAGCTTGGAGACCAAGTGAGCTGGATTTTGCTGACATGTTAGGGGTGGTAAATGCACCTTCATGTGCATGGCCATTTGATACAAAAATTTATTGCTGCATAAATATATTTTACCAGTAATATTACATTATTATACATCATTTTTTTTGCACAACTGTACAGAGCATTTTTCAGTAACTGTTATAATTTATGAAGATAGATTTTTTTTAATCCTTCAATTTATATTGTTAATTTTAGACCAACTTAGATGATTGGGTGATAAATTTTTGAATTTTGCTATTTTATTTCATATTAAGATAACATTTTAATCTTAAATTTTGGATTATTAAAGAGTCTCCCTTTAATTTTAATTTGATCATATTTCCCAAGCTGGTTTTAAGTGAAATTGTGAGGTGTCCAGTAATGGATGATGAGTCTCCCTGTATTCTGAACAAATTCCAAAAAATTTCTGCATATAATCTGTATCTTATTATAGCTGCCCCAAAAGCACTTTTTCCATGTTTTTTTCAATGAAGCCAAAGCTTTGTTAACTATTGCTTGCTCATAAGTCATAACCAAATGTGGGGACCTTGGGCCATTGGAGCCATAATAAGAGTAAATTTACACTGTAGAGTTCTCCACCTAACTTAGTTTCAGAACCATATTTAATTATTTCGACTAAATTATAGAAATTTTTTTATAAATATTTATTTTTTAATTTTTATTTTAATTTTAAAAAATTTATATTTTACGCCATCAATATTTTAAGTTTGTGCATTTCGTCCACTCCCATCAGAGTTCCATCATTATTTCGTTAATTTTTTATAATTTATATCGAAAATATCTTTCAAAATAATAAAAATATATAAAAAATATTTTTTTCTTATAAAATAATTAAGGGCAATTTGATTATTTTTTCCTCTTTATTCTGAAAATATTTCTGAAATTTTAAGAGGTAAAATAAAATTTTTTGAAAATTTATGAATTAAAAGTGAAAAAACGGATATTTTCGATATTTAGCCGATTTGTTTTCATTTATTTAATAGAGACCTAAAGTTTCTAAGTGTAATCAATACCTTTTATAACTACACAATAGTATCTTTCTTACCCATTAATCCAGGAGTATATTATATCATTATTATTATTATTATTATTATTATGTAAACACTATACTTCAACTTTTAACTACAGAAAAATAAGGAGGTGTCAAAGCCTTGGGAGAGAGCACAAAAAGAGTAAAAAGGTGAGGCTTGCGTACGAAGAATCGTATTGGAGAAAATGCTTCACCGACTAGATCTTAAAAGCTGCTTTTATTTCGTGTACCCTACTGCTGCTGCTACGAGGTTGGTTGTTTTTGTAAAATGAATATAAGTTTTGAGATCTCTGAATAAAATTGATTGCTACAAATGAAACATGACAAAATCTCGTGACAGGGGATAAGTGATGCCCATAACGTTTTATTCGACAAGCAATAAAAGTTTACCCAATTTCGGTGAATGTGTCCCTTTCTCCACATCCATTAAGAATCTCACGCCTTGTGTGTTGATTGGGTTCTAATGTTCTTCACCCAAAAAATAAGAAAAAGAAATTAAAAAATTTGCTTAAATTTAAATTTTTATTAAATTTACCCAAAGTTTCATTAAAGCAAATAAGGTTTATCATTTCTTAGTAATAATATTATCTAAGCTAAAACACAATTACACGAGATTGATACAATTCTCTCAAACGAATAACTGTATGTACTGGTCCCCAACCCTGCTGATGCAGAGTTTAAAACAAACACGGGCGCAAAAATAAAAATACACCGATAAAATGATTCTCATGATGCAAAGAGTAACATATTAACTAGCTTCAAAAGCAAGTAATACAAGGCCAAACAAGTAGATGACATTAAAGAGTTGGCGAGGGGCCCTTAAATACATCTCACTTCAGCTGGAAGAAACGCTCTTCTGAGTTAGGTGGAAGTGGAATTGAGAATGTCCAACTTTTAAGAAAAGCCCCAAAGATAACACAAACACATTATTGTTAGGAAAAAAGTAGTAAGTGGATGTACCACACACAGTGGAATGCCCTTTAAGGTACATTAGTAAAGCCACATTATTATTCTCTCTCAATTGCATGGCCCCTTGCTCTCATATTGCTTCTACTTAACACTTGGACACGAGCACACTGCAAAATTCGGTATGTTTTGCCCCAGTAATCATCACTATACAGTTCCACACTAAGTAACTTCAAATACATCAACACATGCTAAAGATCATTATGGATGATAAATTTTTTTTCATCGAAAGCAAAACATCTTCTCTTGTGTTTGCGCGCCAGTTGTTTCTTGCTTGGAGAATCTGCTGAAAAATGGAAAGCTTTGACGGCATGAAATACCATACGTATAATTTGAGTTGAACGGAAGCATTGTTTTCATGGAACTGAACTCTTGGTTTTGACTGTTTCCTCACAGCTGTGACACAGCCTGTGTCCCTGCTAGGACAATTCAACTAACTCAAAAATTACCAATTACACCTCGGCTAAATAGAGTGCATCAACTTGACAAAACCAGCTATCTCCTATCTATTATATATAAGTGCTGCACTACAAATGTGACTCACGCGTATGACAG